>NW_007729178.1:67303-76902 GCF_000696425.1 Galeopterus variegatus
CTAAGGAATCTTTCCCAGCCACATCCTACTTTGTCTTCAGAACTCAGCCAAGCCATACCTCTCCCAGCATCTCTGCTGCCTCCCACCCTGCTCCCACCTTGGTTGCTTTCCTTCCCTCCTTCCTTCTACACCATCCATGCGTGCTTCTATCACAGCATCTACCATCTTCTATGTTGCTTGTTTCCATTTCTGTCTCCACCTCTAGATCATGAGTTCCCTCATCCATTTCTTCAATGAAACTTACTAAGTGACTACTATATGCTGGGTACCATCCTAGGAAGAAGTGTGAGAGAGCATGGGGTGTTTACGGGGCCATATGAGGTTTATAGTATGCTGGAGGACCAGGTGTGAGAGGGCAGGTGTTAGTAATGAGAGACGAGATTGGACAGAGACCCCATCACAAGGGACGGCTATACCATGATTGCTCAATCAATATTTGTTGAATGAGTGGATGAATGAAAGAATGAGTGAATATATCAAAAGGACATAGCACAAAGCTTTGCATCTGAGATTAGGATGCATATTTAATCTCAGATTTTTTCCCGCTTCATGATAATCAAAGTATGCATTATATTCCAGCCAGACCTGGAGTTCATATCAACTCTGCTGTCTGACAGCCTGAGTTTAAATCCTAGTCCTATCTCTCTCCAGCTATGTGACCTTGGACAAGGAATTTAACTTTTCTAAGTCAATTTCTCACATGCAAAATGGGGGAAATAATTGTATCTCCCTCATGAGCTGGTTGTGAAATTTTAGTAAGATCCTCCATGTCAAGTGCTTACCAAGGTGCCAGCACATAGTAAGCACTCAATAAATGCCAGGTGCTGTCATTACCGATAGTGGGTTTATTACTTATCATTATAGCAAAAAGGGTGATCTGCAAGTAAGTTGGTTTTGGCCCTCAGGTCATCTACAAATTGAGAACTTTCCCATAAAAATCCACATTTTTGACTTTTTTGAGAAAAAGTCATAAGATATTTGTAACCCTGGGCCTCACACCTACTTGGCAACAATCAGCAGGACCTGGGCAGCAGATGTCTCTTCAGTGGGGCAGGTGCTCTGAATTTCCCCCAAGTCCCCACCACTCCCACATGTCTTACATGACTGCCTTTAGTGGTCAATGCCTGGCCTCTATAAATGTCGGAGTTTGCAAACCTTCCTCTTTGCCAATGTCAGATTACAGGCTGTCTTTGTCTTTTGATAGCTGAAAATGTAACTAAAACAATACCAATGCAGGCAGAGTGCAGCAGCTAACAGAAACAGAGAATAAAGCCATGCATCCGTAAATAAATGCATAAGTATCCCAAGCTCCTGAGCGGTGCTTGCTGATAAGATTCAGGTGGAAGGCTAGCCTCATCCACTCCCTTTACAGAGCATCCCTAGGGTAAGTTGCTGCTTTTAAAGAGAGAGACTCTCGTCCATTTCATGCCACCCTTACAGCTCCTCTTTCAGAAGTTGACATTTTTTACCTTGACCCCAGTTCAGGAAGTGCACTCTGTTGTGCTGACCCACCACGTGATGCACTTTATTCAATAACTAAATGCCAGGTGCCAGGGAGACAGTCCACTTTGATGGCATTGGCTGAGGAGAGAGGGGCGGGGGCTTACTGGAGAACTGGGAGATACTCCTAATTTCTACCTTGGAAGCTTTCATAGAGAAGAGGGAAATTTTAGGAGTTTTCACAGTAGGAAAAATTGCCCAGCAATTGCCCAGAAAGGATGTGAATGTAAAGACACGTAGTTGATCTGGGAGAATGGTCAGATCTGATCCAATTTGATAATTTTTGAATGTTTAATGTAGGTCAGGCTCTGTGCTAGTTTATGGGCCCCAGAAACAAGTCAGCTACTGGGGGGGGGTCTGTCCTTCCTCTTCCCAGTCTCTCTTGCCTATTTTACTTTATTGTATTCAATGCTCTCTGCATTTGCCTGTCTACAGTTCATATTATTTCTCTCACAACCAGAATGTGTGATCAGGATTCCTGTCTGTCTTATTTACTGCCATAGCGCCAGGGCTGGCACATAGTAGGTTCTTAGTAAGTGTTTGTTGGGTGACAGAAGACATGCCCCTGCTCTGAGGAGATCGAGGCCTAGAAGAGACAGGCAGGTACAGAGATCATTACCAGTGAGCTCAGGGCATTGATAAAGGAAGGTGTACGGGTTAAAGAAGAAAGTAACTCTGTTTGAGGAGGTCAGGAAAAGACTGCAAAAGGAAGTGCCCTCTGAGGTGGGTTCTGCAGGGTGAGTAGGAGTTTGCCAAGTAGAAAAGAGGAAAAAGTCCCAAAGCAGACAAGAGAAATAAAAACAGCCAAAGCTGACCCCAAAAGTATGAGGTCAAAGAGAGAAAAGCACTTGGTCCAGAGCAGCACTTCTCAAACTTTAACATACACACAAATCACCTGGGGATATTGCTGAAATGCCAGTGCTGATTTGGTGGTCCAGGTAAATGCTGAGACGCTGTGTTTCTAGCTACCAGGTGAGTGCAGACCTCATTTTGAGAAGCAAAGATTTGGAGCCCTGCCAGTGGGTTCTGGGGGACGTGGATCTAAATCCTACCTCTGCCACTGGCAGGCTAGGCCTGTTCCTCCATCTCTACAATGCAGATAATGACCTCCCTCCTAAGTACTGAATGAATTCTGAGTGCATGAATCTGAGAAAGTCATCAGTTCAATCCCAGCACTTCATATCAGCACATTTCAGCTAATGTTACTTATGGTTAAAGGAGTGACCAGTGGCGTGAGAGGAAGGAATGATTTTCCCTGAGAGCTGATGTTATTTGAGAATCTCCTATGTGCTGGGTCCTGTCCTGAGGACCACATGTACGAGTGTGTCACCTTCCTTGAGCCCTGCAGCACTCTGTGATATGGGTATTATCAGGATTCTCATTTGACCTGTGAGGGAGCAGAGGAAGCGTATCTGTTTCCTATTGCTGCTGTAACAAAGTACCATAAATTCCATGGCTTAAAACAACAGAGACTTACTATCTTACAGTTCTGGGTGTCAGAAGTCTGAAATGGGTCTCACTGGGCAAAATCAAGGTGTCGGCAGGGCTGTGGCCTTCTGGAGGCTCTCGGGAGAATCTGAGTGCCTTTTCCAGCATCTAGAGGCTGCCGCATTCCTTGGCCTGTGGCCCCTCCCTTCATCTTCGAAGCCAGCGATGCTGGACAGAGTCCTTCTCATGACTCTGCTGCCTCCCTCCTCCACACCTACGAACGCTGGTGCTCACACTGGGCCCACCCAGATACTCCAGACTAATCTCTCTATTTTAAGGTCAGCTGAGTGACCACCTTAATTCCCTCTGCAAACTTAATTCCCCTTCACCATGCAGTGCAACATTCGCGGGTTACAGGATTAGGATATGAACATGTCTGGGAGGCCTTTATGCTGCCTACCACAGGGTGATCGAAGGGCTCCCCTAACATCACAACCTGAGAATAGTACACGGAAGGAGTTTTAGAGTTTTTATCAGGAAGGATTAGATTTGACTATCAGTAACAGAAAAATAAAATTAACAGCAGCTTAAATAAGACGAAAAGTTTATTCTCTTTCATGTAAATGAACATGGAGGCACAAAGCACAAGGCTGGTCTGGAGGCCCCACACGCTGGTGAGTGACACAGGCCCCTGCCAGTCCCTGCTCTGCCAGCCTACAGTGTGGCCTGCACCTCACAGTTCACCACGGCTGCCAGACCACTGCCTTCACATTCCACATACCGAGGTGGAGAGTGGCACAAAAAGATGAGGGCAAAGGGCACCTGTCACCTGGCTCCTAAGGAGGTTTCCCAGAAGATATCACTGAATACTTTTGCTTTCATCTCATTCGTCAGAAGTTTTTTACATGACCATACATTAGCTATAAGCAAGTCCAGAAAATATAAGCTGCATTCCAGGTGGCCACACGCCCAGTGAAAAATGAGAGGTTCTGTTGCTACAGGAAAAGGAAAGAGGAAGGCAACTAGCGGGGACTCCACAGAGCTCATTCAGCCCAAACCCTCACCTCGGCATTGAAGAACTTGAGGCCCAGAGAGGGGACAGACATGGCCATGCCACACAGCCTCCCAGCAGGAGGGCTGGGACTAGAACCCATGTTCCCCGGTTCCAGGCAGCACGCAGCACAGGGCCCGGCACCTGGTAGCAGCTCAATACCGCTTGTGCGGCTGAAGGGACTCCGCCATTCCACCACACCCTACACCTCCCTCACAACCACACGTGCTGCTGCTGCCTCTGCTCGGGCACATGAAATCCCCACCTTGGGGAGGCCCAGCCCACTGCACTCCAAGTCTTTCATCCCCTGTCCTCTGTCTTACATCTCTGCTGATACCCTTGCGTGAGCTCTGGGCTCTTCTATCTGTCCCACAAAGTCATCAAACGTGAGGGCCCTTCAACATAAAAGGGCAGCACAATTTGGCCAAGAGGCCTCAAATAGCACCAAGAAATGGAGGTTTTTCTCTCTTTCTTCCGCATTTGCTCTATGACAGGGGACATATCCTTGGAGATTAGGCTTTACATCTGAGGTGGGTTGTGGCAGGAAACTGTTCCTGTTGTCTTGGCATCCCCAGCGTTTGTTCAGACATGGAGAAGTGATGGACGAGCGAAGGGATGGACGGGCCAATCAAAGCTGGAAGCAGGGGCACCCCTCACCTTTCTCCACGGGCTACAAAACCCAAGGAGCTCCATCCTCAGGTGCTGCTGCCCCTGCCAGTTCAGACGTGCACTAAGACCTGTGTACATTCTTGTACTTCTCTGCTTGCAAATCTTTGTCTCCTCAACCAGATGGTAAAGCCCTTGAGACAGGGATGGTGTCAGATTTGCCTCTGTGTCCCACTGCCTGACACGGGGCAGGCACTTAGTTAATAAATGGGGGGGTTGGCCAATGAGTCAGAATGAAATAGCTAAGGCAGTGTCTGGCACATAGTAGGCTCTCTGCGAATAAAATAAAAATTAAATAAATAAAAAGAAAAGGATGGAAGGATGGATGGCAGAAGGGAAGAACAAACTTGTTTGAGCCTTGGCTTCCCACGGAAGCAGCAGCTCAGAGAGCAGGCAGCTCTCCTGGTCTCAAGAGCCGAACCCCCCATCCCCACCACCAGAACTGAGTTCATAAGAGAACAGAAGCACCTGGCCCAAAGGTCTGCCTCAAAGGCCTCCCCTGAGGCTTGAACACATCATGTCTTTGGGGCTTCCCAGTGGGCCTCACCGGTCACAGGACCTGGTGCCAGGGATCCAAGGGTGTGGCCAGAGGCAGAACGGGCAGGCGGGGTGGCTGATATGCAGGGAAGAGTGACGTGGGGGCAAAGGAAGCCGGCTCCCCCCCTTGTCTAAGCCAGGGGTTTTTCATGAGAGAACAGGAACACAGGAGGGCAGAGGAGGATGGGAGGCAGATGCGGCATAACAAGGTGGCAGGGGGTGCAGGAGGCAGAGCATGGGAAGGACTCAGACCCACCCAGAGAGACGAAGACGCCTGGGCGCTGGCCGTCCCCTCTCAGAGCAGATGGAAGGCTGGAACCCAGAGGGCCCACGACAGTTGGTCAGAGTGACAAGAAGCAACAGCATGTGGGGAGGGGCCCACCTCCCCTGGGCAGGGAGAGACACCCCCGTCCCCCGCTGCTGCCCCCAGACACACTGCCCAGGGAGAGCTCTGAGACAGCGAGCACAGAGAAACACTGGCAGGGGAATAAATATTTGTGCACAAGTAATGAGAGAAAGCCACAAAGCCTGTGGCCAGGACCCAGGCTAAAATTTCAGGCCAGAGCCTCAGACCACAGGACCACATACCACAGCAGCCTCGGACCAATAGATTTCCCTGGAACCCAACCACCTCCTGCCCTAGTTTCTTCCCAGACTGATTGGGCAGCATGATCCAGCAGATAGAGCCTGGTTTGGGCATCAGACAGGTCTGGGTTTGAATCCCGACAAGCTCTGCAACCCGCAGGCACCCACACTTAATCTCCCCACACTGCTGTTTCCTGTCTGCTGTAGAAAACAGGAATAGCAATGCATATCAGGCCGTGTGTTATAAAAGTTAAAATAATCTATAAAAGGACTTGTGCACCGAGTAGAGGCTCAAAAGATAGTCAAAGTTGTTTTAAATCAGGATTTCCCACCCTTGGAGTAGCAAACACATTATTTTTGCCACATCCAGACACCCATCCTGTTACATTATCCTTAAATTGATCCTCTGTTTTAGCCTCATCCTAAGCAATAGTATCCAAGGAATCAATAGCTTAAAGCACTAGTTATATTTTTAAGCCACTATAAAAATACTCAGCTTAAATTTGTTTAAATATTCATCCCTGCACTGCCTAAATTCGTCTCAGACACCACAGTGGCCTGCCATTCACTTTGCAAAAGCACCATTCTGACTAATCAGCCATCCGCCAGGTTGAAAAAAGATGGAGAGGCTGGTGGCCCTGAATCCCCGTTATTCATCCCGCTTTTTTCTTTAGGTGATAAAAGAGGCACCAGGATAGAAACTGAAAAGAAGTTTAGAGTTTAGTCCACAGACATCGATTGACTCCAAGAGCCTTTCTGAGGCATCGGGAAGGCTCAGCTCTTGGTTACAATCTGATCCATTCTTCCATCTAGAAGGGCCAGCAGTGTGGCCAGCAGCCCAGGGAGGAGAGTGATCCCGTCCTTCCCCCTGTCTTGACGCACTGGTTTGTGCTGGAGGATTTTCCCTTTGGTTTCCTGCAGGGTCTTCAGGAGATGCCCCCTCCCAAGACTCCACCCATTAGAGCAAGAGGAATTGGTTCTTTTCTCTCCATCAAGAGGAGGCGGAGGGTTTTCTTTCTTCGTTGTAGGGTCTTTCGCACATAGAAGGATTTACTTTTAGTATGAAGATATACTTGCTTGCAAGAAGCTACGAGATTTCTCAGTAATGATTGTGCCTGAGTGGAAGAGGAAAGGCAGCTTTGTCAGAAGAGCAATGATTGTCTTGCATAACAATAATAACCGAAGGACCTGGGAATAGAGGAAGGGTTTGAAATACTGTGACACACAGGCTTTAGTGAGATGGCCTAAGGTGTTAGTAATCCAGGTGCTGGGCCAGAGAGAACACAGGCACTTCCTTCCTGCTCTCGGTCCTGACTCAAATACTGAGATTCACGGGCTTCATCCTCCATCATCTACAAAGTAAGTGCTGAACTTGGAGCATTGAACTTCACCCCAAGAGTGTTTTTTCTGAATATCCAGCACTGTCTTGTTAGACTCTAGACCACCATGAAGAGACGTAGTTGTTTCTTACACAGTTGAATGAGTCAACATATTATTAAGGATATAAACTAATTTCTGTGTATTAATGTGGGGACCTGGAAATAAATCAGAGACTCATCTACACAGCAATGAGAGGCCAGGAAAGAAAGACGGGACGCCTCCAAGGAAGAGTTGAGAACAAATGTGCTTCCCTTTGAAGGGACCGGCGCTGTCATGAGCTAGTTGGCTCTAAGAGCCCCCTCTGGGATGCCAGGCGTGGGGGAAGTAAGCATTCTCCCAATGAAGCTGATGGGATTTTAATAGCCAGACAGATGGCCTGAGAAAAAAAGGAAGATTTTTTTAAATGAGGGAAAACACTTCCATAGCTTCCTTTCAATTAAAACAAAGTGAGAGCCATCCATGCCGAGAAGATTTATCACCATTACTAGTATTGTCATTTTGGATGTCTTCTTTTTAATAACCGCATTATTGAGTATCAATAATAAACTAGGGCAATATTTTCAAACAAATTAGAGGATGTAACTGTCCAATGACTTTTGATGCAATTATTATTATTTTGGCTTCATTTGATTTCATAATTTAATAACGATCCCAAATAATTGTGGTGGTGTTCTTATTTATGCAATCAAACAGGTATCACTTGTTGGATTCTTTAGTGGCCATCCTCTTAAGAACTTCAGGTTCCATATAACCCACCCTGAGCAGCCAGCATTTCTGAAAAATCTGAATCAAGTAACCTGGGAAGAAGCGGGGGAAACAAAGAAAAGGAAGTCTTCAAAATGAAAGGGAGAACAGGCAGGGAAAGAAGGGGGAAAACAATATCTATTGAGCACCCTCTTATGTGTCAAATGTTTTTTTATTGTATCCTCACCACAGCCACGTACAATCTGTTGCAGGATCCCCATTTTTCAGATGTGGAAACTGAGGAATGAAAGATTAAGTAACTTGCCCAGAGTCGCACAGCTAATGGGCAGGGGTGGGAGTCCAGTTCAGGCTTCGCCTCTTCACTCTTTTCACTCCAGCGTGGGGCTTCAAGCCCTGCCTCTTCTCCCCCAGTGTCAGCCACGCTGTGGGAACCATCCCCATCCGTGCAGATGAGCTGTCTCGTAGCATTCCCGCAGTGAGTGAAAGGGCAGCAAATTCACGTGGGAATTCTGCCTCCTGGACTGCTTATGTCACACTTCTCTAATTTAATTATCAGATTATCCTAATGGCTAAGCATTGTAAAGGTGGGCTGATGGTAGAGGGAAAGTTGGTCCTCGAGGACATGCAGCCGCAGCATCCTTTGGCTGTATCAGAAATGGACCCCAAAGAGAGAGGGGAGAGTAACTATCCACAGGAAACGTACATGTGCCATGACTACACCTACCATGGGCAGGACGCTCTGGAGCTACCGTAGACACCTTATTTCATTTGGTTCCTGCAACTGTCTATGGTAGCAATTCTTATTGTGCAGGTGACATAACTAAGGCCAAAAGAAATTAAATGATTTTTTCAGGTTGGTCATTGGTGGAGCTGGAATTTAAACCCTTGTCCACCCAGTGGATTCCAAACATAAGTGGTCGATTTTACTTTAGCATCAGTGTCATAAATGTTGATCAAAGTCAAGAGGAAGGGGTGGGAGATATTAGGGATGTGACCTGAAAAGAGATTTAGAATAAAAGTGTCTGCCCAAGGGACCCTGGCTTGAATTCCTTTCCTGCCCTGAAGTTGACATGCAAATCTAATACAACAAGCATTTACTGGATGTCAAAAATGTGCAGATCATGGTGCCTACGCACCAGGTGCTGACCAAAGATTCAGATTCACTGCCCTCTTCCTCTTTAAAAACTTTTGACTCTGGAAAAAGAGATGTACTCCTTTTCCCACAAAGAGATAAAATAATTTATGAGTTATTCTCCATGCTGTTTCCAAATAGGACAAGTCTAGTCCCTCCAATAGGGCATTTGGAAGCATTCTCTACACGGTGAGGCATTGGTTACATTTTAGGCTCCAAACATTAACACAACCAAAAGTGAGGGTGGAGGGATAAAAAAAAAGGGGGGGGAAGCCACAGAAATACAATCAAAAATCAAAATAAAACAGAGAGACAGATTGGGATGGAGGTGATGGTGGTTGTGATAAAGGTGGTGATGGTGATTGCGATGCAGGTGGTGGTGGTTGTGATAAAGGTGGTGATGGTGATTGGGATGCAGGTGATGGTGGTTGTGATAAAGGTGGTGATGGTGATTGCGATGCAGGTGGTGGTGGTTGTGATAAAGGTGGTGATGGTGATTGTGATGCAGGTGGTGGTGGTTGTGATGAAGGTGGTGATAGTGATTGGGATGCAGGTGATGGTGGTTGTGATAAAGGTGGTGATGGTGATTGCGATGCAGGTGGTGGTGGTTGTGAT
>NW_007729178.1:78013-174029 GCF_000696425.1 Galeopterus variegatus
GTGATGGTGATTGGGATGCAGGTGGTGGTGGTTGTGATGAAGGTGGTGATGGTGGTTGTGATGAAGGTGGTGGTGGTTGTGATGAAGGTGGTGATGGTGATTGGGATGCAGGTGGTGGTGGTTGTGATGAAGGTGGTGATGGTGATTGGGATGCAGGTGGTGGTGGTTGTGATGAAGGTGGTGATGGTGATTGGGATGCAGGTGGTGGTGGTTGTGATGAAGGTGGTGATGGTGATTGGGATGCAGGTGGTGGTGGTTGTGATGAAGGTGGTGATGGTGATTGGGATGCAGGGGGTGGTGGTTGTGATGAAGGTGGTGATGGTGATTGGGGATGCAGGTGGTGATGACTAAGGTGTCAACGGCAGTGATAAAGACGGTAGTGATGGAGTTGGTGATGACTGTGATGAGAACAGGATTGTCGTCATAATAACAACTAACATTTGGGACAATTCCTCACAGTATCCAGTTCTTTCCCTTGCATTACTTTATGTTCAAAGAAAAACCCTGGACTTTACAGAAGCAAGAACTATTTCCAATTCTAGCTTCACCCTGAGTGTCACCCCAACTCAGCTGAGTTCAGAGAAAAGGGTACCGGAGTGGGCTCTTGCTCCTTCACACATAAATGGACAGTTATATAGTTACAGAAACTTGGGTGATGCTCTGAAAGCCCTCTCCAGTCTTCCTTCAACCAATCACCCCCACCCAAAGGTTATTCACCCAAATCGGTCCCCAAAATTGATAGTACTTAATACCCTTGCCACCTTATAACTGCTTAGTCCCTTTTATAAATGCATAAATGATCGTAGTCTGACTCCTGGTGGATGAATAAAAATCATTTATGACCATTGAAACATTTATTTTTTAATTAGGTAGCAGCCGAGAATGAAGAGTCCGTAGAGAGTAATGTCCTGTAGCCTCTTAAGCAGTCTAGTGACCTAGCGAGGGGAGTCTTCAGTGGCTGGCGCATTTGCTCTCTCCACACCTTCATAGAAAAAACTTTACCCCTGACTGTCAGTCTACCACACTCCAGCAAAACTAATCACATATCTTTTTTTTTTTTTTAAGAAAATCCAAAATGCTGACAGATAAGCTGCCAACAAAGTGATTTCTTTAAAAATAACCTAATAACAATATCAGACGAAGGCCCGGGCAGCTGTGCAGTTTCCTCTGGCCATGCCACGTGCCGCAATAATTGCCTGCTCTGGGTTGCGCTGCGAACTTTAATTGGGAATGTTTTCTGTGTCGGACAACTTGACATTCCAAAGACACCAAACCGCGTGTCCTTGGGAATAGGGTGTGTGATGCGCTCATTGATCTGAGCAGGGCTTGAGAAGGGGGAGAATCAGGTCAAATCCCTGAGAGCGTACCTGGGGAGAGGAGAGACGTTGTCGCGCAGCAGTGAGGCTGTGCCTTGGTGTTCCTAGAGAAGGGGCCGCGTTGTGGCTGCGGGAAGAGAAGGGAACCATCCTGGCTCTGGTCCATCGTGGGGACACGGAGGGGAAACAGGTGTGAGTGACTAGCATGGGGGTGGAAAGGAGGTCGGACCTGTAGTGTGGGAGCTGTGGGGGGATGTTACCTCGTGTGCAGGGGGAGGATGGAAGCAAATTGGGTCACGTCTTTGTGGAAACGAGGAGAGAACTGGGTCAGAACTGTGGGGGAGAAGGCTTGAGAACTGGGTCGAGTCTTGGGATAGGAAGGGGAATTGGGTCGAGTGTTAAGCGTGTGGCAGGAGGGTAGTAGCAAATGATGTGGAGAGTGGGCTGAGCCACTGGGAGCAGAGGGGAAGAGCCATGAGGAAGCAGCTTTGACCCACACAGGGGTTAAAAATTGAGCTATTAGGTTCTGGTCCTTTCTTCCCAGTTCCATCATCTTGCCGGCTCCCCTCGTGTATCGTGAGACTTAAAGTAGGCTTTCCTCCTCCTACCCCAAATCGTGCGACGTACATCTCAGCCGGAGCAGAGCATCACCCGGTCTTCAGCACTTTGCAAGCCAACCCAAGTCAGCACTGGGGAAGGCAGCAGGTCCCTAACTTCATGTGGCCTCATTTTACCCAGGATGTAAGGCTGGTGAGCCGCTGCCCGCTTTGGGTTTCTACATATCAACAAATTCAATACCAATTCTCTCTTCTTTCTAACTATTAGCATCATTGCATAACTTGGAGCCTCAAAATACATTTTGTAAACAGAAGCTGCGTAATAAGTTCATTTTAGCAGCTTCCAATCTGGCTTTGTTCAAATCCATGCAATCATGGGACAGTCAAACCACCACAATACTCAAAATCATACTTCAAAGGAATATACTTTTATTAATCCACTAAACTTCTATGGCTACTTGGTTGAATAGACCTATTCTCAGAGCAAAAGCAGAATGTGCAACTTGCAACTCTGTCTGCTGTGACATTCTACAGAAAAATTTATTAAATCCACAGAACTTTATCATGATTGAAGAGCACTGAAGGGTCAGTACATGGCCATATATATTTCTCTGGTAATATCAGCTTTATTTATCCCCATGTGGGTTAAGTAGGGTTTCTACTGAAGCGTGCAGTCATGACCTGCTAGCTCCTCTTGGGACCTACATATGGAGTTATGATGAATCTGATCAGATAAGGCCACATTGGCTAAATCTGCATTTTGGCTGCTTCTGAGAATTCCCTTTTATTGAATCAAATCACAGTGATTAAAGAGATAATTAGATAAGCTAGTAATAGGCTCTGCAGCAAATGGACCACTCTGACCCCTCCCAGAGGAAGACACACGTTTAGGCAGAACAGTGGCGGGGAAACCATATGATTTCCTGTGGCCCAGAGAATGCTCGAGGATCCTTGAGAAGAAAGGAGAGACCGAAACATCAATGCTTCCTATTCTATATGTGATAGTTGGTGGTATTTTGGAATCGCGGGGATAGATACCTGGTAAATACACTTTTAGATCAAATCATCTGGCCATGGTTTTTCTTAACTCTTGGATTCTTTGAATGTAGAAGGATTTTACAGATTCTCAAAGCCTTCTCCAAGAAATGAAGAGAGAGGGGGACTGAAAGGGTGTCGTTCCCTTTGCAATTCAAATCAAACCTTCATTTTCTTCGGCAGAGTTATTTTAAGTCATTCATTATTGTATCTCCTCTGAAGTGGAGGCTGTTTGATACTGTAAGATTGTTAGAACCAAAGAGAATAAAGAGGACATCGAAGTATTATTCTTGCTGCAATTTCAGGTGAATTTGGTGCTGACAAAAGATTTTTAAAACACACACACACTTCATATTAGAAGAAGAGAGAGAGAGTTGAACTCCATCAGGCAGCTCAGGGAAATTAGGTCCCTGCGTTTTTTCCAGGGAACTCACTGAGGTTGATCCAGCAGATGTTCTCAGGCAGTGGGGTAGGGGAAACGGCACCAGATATGGAAGCAGAGAATCTGGGCTAGAGGCTGTCAGCGTCTCCCACTTCTGAGCACTGTGACCTTGGTCAGGGCTCTTAGCCTCTCTCAGCCACAACATCCTCTTCTGTAAGACAGAGGGAAACAGATAAGACCTAACATTTTAATAGTGAGCCAGAGCTTGCCAAGCCTCACCGCATGTGTTCTTGCTTCAAGTCAAGCATCATAGCAGCCCCATGAGGAAGGTCGTGTTGACTCAACGCTCCAAGGCCTAAACTTCACAGGGTGGTTCTAAGAATTAAATGAGTTAAAATAGGAATCAGCTGGTGACCTTAGGCCAGTTGTTTAGCCTCTCTGAACCTCACATTTCTCAGGTGCAAGATGAGATGCTGAATGGGATATACACCTGATGCTTGGTAGGTGCACCATGAATGGCAGCAATCTGCATTAGTTACAGGTGGCAAATACTGCTCTCCTAGAGAGAGGCTATGGTCCGCACCAGAGAAGGATCTTCTGCCACCAACAAGATCCGGGTCTGGAGGAACTTCCAAGTCAGTAGTAATTAAAGAAAGGTCAAAGGGCAAATGACTGTTGTGTGGTCACAGCTACAAGGGAGGGCAAGACCAAATGTGTCTGTGGAAACTCATACTGGGCAGCAGATATCCTGGGGCTGCCTTCCCAAGAGACAGTGTTGGGGGAGCCCACTCCATGAGGGTTGGGAAAGGTCCACACTGTGGGCTTTGGCATCACACAGGACAGGCGTGATGGTAAGCACCACCACTCACCAACCCCGTGGACACAAATCTACTTCACCTCTCTGCGCATCCTGCAGATGAGGGATGGGAGCCAGGCCAACCTCAAAGGATCGTGATGAGGATTCATTCAATACAGTAGTGCAGATCGTGCACTCGTGGGAGAGCCCAAGAGAATAGTGGTAGCTGCCATGATCGTGCTCCTGGTGTTGATAGTCACTGCTGTTAGGGGTAGTCATAGAATGGTAAAGCCATCCTCTCCTTACTTCCTTCATTCTCTTTCTCAAATAGCTCTCTACGGAAAGTGGAAAGGGATGGGAGCAGGATGCTACGATAACGAGGGGACAAGTTGAAGGCAGGAGAGAGGCACAGAGGTGGGGAAGCCCTGATGCTGTTCTGACAGGCCATGCCTTTAACTGGCAGAGTGACCCTGAAATGAGCATAGCCCAGCAGGCCCCATGGTTGTTTGATGGCACATAATTCCTAGGACCATTATGCATACAATGAGACTCACCATCTTGGAAGTACTCCCAGTTCTTTGAGAAAAGTCAAAATAAAAAGGACTATGGGTACCATAGGATGGAATTGACTCCCTCTGGGCTCTAGAAATTCATCAGAGCTGACCTGTTGGGTCAGGGAAGGAGAAGAGGAGAGAGGACTAATATTTTTCGATTGATCACCCACCGTATAAATTACCTTATTTAATCCTCTCACCAACCTTATGAATAATAAGACCCAGAATTTGCTGAGCACTTACTATCTGCCAGGTACTGTTTTATTATCCTGTATTATCTCATCTTAATCCTCCCAACAGATGAGGAAACCGAGACTCAGGGAGATTAAGTAACTCACTCAAGGCCACACAGCCATTTAGGGAGCTGGGACTCAAGTCTGGTCTGAGTGCCCACTTTGAGCCCCTTCCTCCCTCTTCCCTGCAGCGTAGCACAGTGGGTGACAACATGGTCCTGGGACTCAAACTGCCTGTGTTCAATCCAGCTCTTTCTGCAGTCTGCCTTTGGCCTCAGTTTCCTCATCTGTAAAACAGGGATACAAAGAGTCCTTATGGTGGGCGTGGTTTAAGAATCAGAATGAAATGAGTTTGTCCCCAGTCCATGCTGAGGAAGCGGAGCTTGGAGAGGTAAAGGAGCTTCCCCGCCCCTCGCCCTGCTCAGGGGTGGTAGAGCCCAGATGGCGGCCTGGGTCTGAGCCCACCACATGGCACCATCAGCCAGGACAAACCGGGCAAGCTCTCCGAACACGAGAGCTGACTTGGCCAAGCATGGGCACCACCAGGGCTATGTCTCACTCGATCATGAGGGAGGGCGGCTGCCAGCTGCCCCCTACCCAGGCCCTCTGGCAATCACGTGCAGTAGCAAGAGATTCACACGAGGCCGTATGACCAGGTTGCCCTGTCCCGCTCACTCATGGGCACTTCCCCATTTCCAATGCACCCTTGCTGCCACCTATTGTGCCCGCCTGGGTGTTTTCACTTCCTGGGAATGACGAGTAGAGATGACACCTGTGAAAACTGTTTGCAAACTGTAAAGCACTCTGGTCACGTGAGGGCTTCGTATGGAGGCTGGAACCTCTGGATAAGAGGCCAAGCCCTTCTTCCCGACCTGTGGTCATCTTCCCCTGGCTAGGGGCAATCCCAGTTCTCTTCCAGTGCTCAGTCCACGCAGTCAGTCCTCCAGGCTTCAGCAACAGCAAGTGTGGCATGAGGGCGGCCAGCGATCATTGGGATCATTGTGGATTCTCTCCCAGCACACGCGGCCCAACCTCCCCCTGGCCTCTCTTCTCGCTGCCTCTGCAGCGGCCTACAGTGCCCCGATGGTCCTTCCACTGAAACAGACCCTGCCTGGACACGCCATTTCCACAGCATTTAAGAATTCCTAAAAGAGGTCGATGTGTGTGTTCTGCAAGACATTTTTTCACAGTTGGGCTACTGTCCACATAAAAGTGTTGCCAATAGTCCTGAATTCTCTGAGTTCGGAGAATTCGATTTCCAGTCTTTTCCATCTTCTCCTAATCCTTGCTGCCTGCTCAGATCGATCAATCGTCTCCTTTTCTTTCACTGGACCGCTTCCCCACCCCCACCACCTCTGCTGTCTGTCGGAGATTCAATACAGTCAGCAAGGTCGACTCCATCCTCAGCCCAAGAAGCTTCTGCTCCTCAAGTCTGCTCCTTAAACTCCAGTGTGCACGGATCGGCTGGGGTCTGGCTAAAGCACGGGTTGGGGTTCAGTAAGTCTGGGGTGACACTGCTGTGGGGAACCCACACATAAAAGGGAGTCCAATAAGGTACATGACAGTGATACCGTGTGAAGTACGGGGTTTGTGGGAAGCCTGGAGAAGGACTGAGCACTGGAAGAGAACTGGGATTGCCCCTGGGTTCAAGGTCACCCCAACAAGCTGTGGGAATCTGACATCCTCAGGCCCAGGCAATGAAAGTAGCAAAAGCCTCACTGAAGACAGCCTGGTGGAAGAAGCCTCACTGCCTGTGGTTTCTCGGTCACCTCTCGCTCCCTGCCTTCCCTCCCACCCCCCATTCAAAAGATGGCCCCGCCCAGAGCCCCTTCCTGGCTTTCCCACCATGTGTGGCCAAGGCAACCCAGGTGCTCCGAGGTCTGCGCCCCCTTTGCACTCTTACCATGGGTCAAGGAAACGTTTTCACCCTAAGAATATGATCTGTTTCTTTCTTCCCACCGCTCCTTTTTTTTTTTTTTTTTTTAAATTTTAACAGCCAACACATTGTAATTATACGTACTTACGGGGTATAATCTGATGGTTTGATACATACGTATGTTGCACAACCATCAAGTTAGGGTAGTTAATGTGTCAGTCACCGCTTGCATTTATCATTTCTTTGTGGCAAAAACATTCGAAAGCCTCTCCCCTATCTGTTATTAATATACAAAACTTAGCTGTTAACCACAGTCACCCGACTGTGCAATAGGATGCCAGCACTTACGCCTCCTGTCTGATCGAATCGTGTACCCGCTGGCCGATGTCTCCCTGTGCTCCCTCCACCCCTCCGCAGTCTCTGGTAACCGCCGTTCTACTCTCTGCCTCTATAATATCAATTTTTTTTTTTTTTTTTTTTGGATTTCACAAATGCGTGAGGTCATGTGGTGTTTGTCTTTCTGCGCCTGACTTACTTAACATAATGTCCTCCAAGTCCATCCTTGTTGCTGCAGGTGACAGGATTTCATTCTTTTTTATGGCTGAGTAGAATTCCATCATGTATGCGTACCACATCTTTTTCTTTCTTTTTTTTTTTTTGTCTTTTTCGTGACTGGTAAGGGGATCGCAACCCTTGGTGTGGTGTCGCCCGCACCGCGCTCAGCCAGTGAGCGCACTGGCCATTCCTATATAGGATCCGAACCCGCGGCGGGAGCGTCGCTGCGCTCCCAGCACCGCACTCTCCTGAGCGCGCCATGGGGCCGGCCCGTACCACATCCTTTTCATCCATTGTTGAACATTTAGGATGATTCCATATCTTGGCTATTGGATATTGTGCTGCAATAAACGCAGGAGTGCAGATGTCTTTTTGACATAATGACTTCACTTCCTTTGGGTACGGTACTTCTTATGTCCCCTCTTTATTGCCCTTTGTTGAAGGTACCACTGTCTCTGTCCCCTTATTCCCCATCCCCATCCCTAACCTCTTATCCCCAGGGATACACCTCCTCTCTCTTCTCTTCCAAGAGGCCGGTCACTTTGCCCACTTGCAGAAGTTTCTTTCCTGGGCAGGGAGCTGGGAGAAACTGGAGTCCCCTTTTGATAGCAGAAGATCTGGGTCCCCAAGAGGCTGAAGAGGTGATGGAAGCTCTGTCATAGAGATGGAGGAGGCAGGGGCTCCATACAGACCCTTGGAGCACGTAGCTTCAGGCCAGGCCTGTAACTTAGCACACAGGAGGCTCCAGGTGTCCCAGAAAACATGGTCAACCCTTTCCCTTAGTCAACAGGGGGGAGGGAAATGTACAGATATTCAGAGCATCTAAAAAGTTGTTTATTGATGATTCAGTGCTTTACAGAAGAATGAGATCCTGACACATAGATTTGCCTTAAGACTCTGGGGAGGTAACAGTTTTGAGACTCTCTGTTTGCGCAGTGGAACGTTTCAGCCCATAATCACCCATCAGTCACAACCCTCATCAAGCAAATGCCAATTTGAAGCAATAGGCCTCATGAAAGGGTACAAATTATTTAGGCTGATCAGCTGTCAATGAGTGGAACAATTATGGGGGTCAAATCCTAGGGGAACGCAGAGTGGTATTTTTCAGCCTGCTCGGAGATTGTCAGATTAATTTTTACTTATTTATTCCTGACCTTATAGAAAATGTGTTACCACAAGGTCAAAACATTTCTCTCCATATACATATAATTTTAGGACTTCAGAAATAGAAAATGAGAAACTAGTTGAGTAAAGAATACAGACTTTGGATCTGGCCTGCAATTCTGGCTGCCCTTTGGGCAAATGACTTAAACTCTCTGAACCTCAGTTTCCCCTTCAGAGAAATAGGTATGAAAAGGCCTTCCCTGAGCATGTGTTCTGGATATTAAACACATTGTAAGTAAAGCTGATGATAAAAGCCTAATTATTTGGCTATTGTGATCATCATTATTTTCGTGACAGCCCAGCGAAATTGTCAAATTATAAAGATACAAACTTAAAAGTAAATCCCTCCAAACAAGCCAGCCAGACAGAAGTTGCTAAGCTATAATCTATATTTATATTTATATTTAATATTTAATTTTATTTGTAATTCACAGCATAAGTTATTAGGTCAAAAGTTGAGATTGTGGAGCTTGGGGTTTCAAAAGATGAACTGGCCCTAATCTGTTGATTTTTTCTTAATTCTCTTTTTATGTTTGCCCTTCATTTAGCAGTCAATCAGTGTATATAGCCGAGCACGCAGTGCTGGTCACAGCATTTGGTACACAGTAGGTGTTTAATAAATTTTTGCTGTTGATGTTTTGAATAAATGAAGTTTATAAGGAACATCTCATAGTTAGATCAGTATCTGTAGAAGCCGAGAGACAGACAGAGAGAGAAAGAGAGAAAAAAAGAAAGACTTGATCCCTGCTTTCCAATAGTTTATAATCTAAATATGGAAAGAAAGCAGTCACATGCAGCACACAGCACCACCGGGCAACCAGTCATTAAAGCAGGTGGTTTGGACTCCAAGTGTAGCACAAGTTCAGAGAGAACTTTCTGGCAGAATCTAGACACGAGTCATGCCTTCAAGGATGTGTGACGGATGCAGACCTGAGGCAGGCAGGCATTCTGGAGCTGGTGGTGGGATGGCTAATCTTATGTGTCAACTTGACCAGGCTAAAGGATGCCCAGGAAGCTGGTAAAACATTATTTCTGGATGTGTCTGTAAGGGTGTCTCCAGGAGAGATCAGCATTTGAGTCAGTTGGCTGAGTAAAGAGGATCCACCCTGACCAATGTGGGCAGCCATTGTCCAACCCATTGAGGGCCCAGACAGAACAAAAAGCAGAGGAAGAGCAAAGTCACTGTCTCTGAGTGGGGACATCGTCTTCTCCTGCCCTCACGTGGGTGCTCCTGGCTCTTGGGCCTTTGGACTCAGACTGAATTGCACCCCTGGTTTTCCTGGTTCTCCAGCTTGCAGACAGCAGATTGTGGGACTTCCCAGCCTCCACAATCACATGAGCCAATTCCCATAATAAATCTCCTCTTATACATCTCTCTATATATATATCTTCTTGATGTGTTTCTCTGGGGAACACTGATTCCAGTGAGCAAGAGCACAGGAGAAGGCAGGGCCCCTGGATCACCCTGGAGCCCTGGCAATCCCATGACCTGGACCGGGACTGGGAGTGGGGAGTGAGAGACAGGGTGAGGAGGAAGAGGAGGCCAACAGCCCAGCAGGGACATTAGGACTCGGTTTCCTCTCCTCTAGACTGGGGCTCACTGCATCCCCTGCCTCACGGATTGTGGAGAGATCTCAAGAGTCCGTGCAGGAAAGATGCTCAGGACAGTGTCCAGCACGAGGCGAGAGCTGGGCGTGCTTGCTGTTCGGCAGAGGTGGTTAATATGATCCTTGATGATCTTGAGCCGAGAAGTAACAGCGTGGATGAACTGTTCTAGGACTCTAAAGTCCTCTGAAGTCTGGCAAAGCAAAAACCAAGATAATTACCAGATATTTAGGCCAGAAGAGAACTGATTAGCATAGCTCTGTCAGGCACACTTAACGACACCCAGTGACCTAATTTCTCGAAGGAGAAACACGAACCTTTGCTTTGTACCTCCCTGTTCCAGAGGTAAAGTGGAGACAAAATGTAACATTCTCTCCCCCAGCTCTGTCCAACGGTTTTCCACCAGGGAAATAAACTAACAGTCTTTCAAGTTTCCGTGTAGACCTAATATCTCCCCATTGCCTAGGCATTTTCTTACTTTATAATAACAGGTCATGAGTGCCTCTTCCTGTCCAGGCTTTCTCCTTTTTTGAGGGCCAAATCCGTTCAGCAGCCCCTTGCTGAGGCACTGGCCTGGGAGAGGGGGAGGCCAGAAGCCATAACAGGCCCTGTCTGTCAAATTGGCAGGACAATCATGTAAACAGCTTAGAGCGACGAAATCGCGAGGGGATAGGAACAAAATCTAGAGAGGGCTCAGCGGTGCCATGAAAGAGAGAGCAGCGAATTCCAGGGTGGACAGAGCGCTTGGGAAGTTCTCTGCAAGGTGGGAGCTGATTCTATGTTGTATGTAGGCCTGTCCTTGCAGAAGAAGGAGCAACAGCCAGGGCCAGAGGGCCGGGGTCGGCTGGTTATTCAGTCCAGTGGGAACTCAGGGACAGAGAGGGGGAGTATGGAATAGAAAACTACAAGAGCCAGCAGAGGCGTAAATGCCGGGCCAGGGACTGTGGATTCCTCTGAGGGCCATGAAGAGCCTCCACTTATGGGACTTTGTGAGTTTTCTCAATTTTTTTTATTGTAAAATACACATGACACAAAAGTTAGTATCTCAACCAGTCCTAAGTGTACAGCTCAGTGGTATTAGATACATTTATGTGCAGCCATCACCACTATCCACCTCCAGAGCTCTTTTCATCTTATAAAACTGAAATGCTGCACCCATTAGACAGCTCCCGTTCCTTCTCTGTCCCATCCCCTGGTAACTCCCGTTCTACTTTCTGTCTCTATGATTTTGACTACTCTAGCTCCCTCATATAAGTGGAATCGTACAGTATTTGTCTTTCTGTGTCTGACTTAGCATAATGTCCTTAGGGTTCATCCACGTTGTAGCAAGTGTCAGAATTTCCTTCTTTTTAAGGCTGAATAATATTCCATTGTATGTACAAACCACATTTTACTTATCCTTTCATCAGTTGACAGACACTTGAGTTGCTATTGGGTTTTAGCTATTGTGAATAGTGCTGCTATGAACGTGGGTGTACAGACATCTCTTTGAGACCCTGCTTCAATTCTTTAGGGTGTAAACCCAGAAGTGGAATTGCTGGAACATACGCTAATTCTATTTTTAATTTTTTGGAACTACCATACTGTTTTTCACTGCAAGTATACCATTTTACATTCCTACCAACAGTGCCTAAGTGTTCCAGTTTCTCTGTATCCTTGCCAACACCTTTTATTTTCTGGGGTTTTTTAATAGTAGTATCCTAATGGGTGTGAAGTAGCATCTCATTGTGGTTTTGATTTGCATTTCCCTGATGATTAGTGATGTTGAGCATCTTTTCATGTGCTTATTGGCCATTTATATATCTTCCTTGGACAAATGCCTATTCAAGTCCTTTGCCCATTTTTGAATCAAGTTGTTTGTTTGTTTACTCACGGGTTTTAAAAAGGGAAGTGGTATGAGCAGATTTAAAATAATGACAGCAGCTCACACTAATTGAGCATTTACTATGTGCCAGGCACTATGTAAGTGCATCATGTGCATTGGCTCATCAGTCCTCATGACAACCCTATAAGCCTGGCACCACTTCAATCCTCACTGAGAGATGAGGAAATGGATGTCCAGACTGGTTAAGTAATTTGCCCAGGGTCACACAGCGTAGGAAGGAGCAGACCAGGCTTCAAACCCAGGAGGCTTGGCTCCAGGGCTCATACGCTAATCAACAGGCTCTACTTTGCTATAAAAATCACTCTGGCTGCATGTGAAGGGTGGACACTGGGAGGAGAAGCCAGAGGCTTGCAGAGGAGTGCTGTGGTATTGGAAATAAGCCAGACAGGCCACCCAAGTCTTCACTATCGCCGGCCTTCAACAACTCTCCTTCCTTTTGACAAGTTTCTTCCCACCAACCTCTCTCCCCTGATCCTGGTGTCCTTCTAGTAAGACCTCCCATCCTCACCAGCTCCCTCTCGGCACAAGCCTGGTGTTTCGCGGGACTGCACCCTCCCAGTGCACAGGCATCCCCTGTAATACTATATATCTATGTTATGATTTAAAAGGTTTTATAGTAAGGATTTAAAACCCAAGAAAGTTGCAGGTTCAGACATACACATACACATGCATACAGACCCAGAGACAGACATGCATACATCTAACTCGGCTGGGTTGTAAAATCAGGAATGTGTTTTGTTTTGTTTTGTTTTTCTGGGTCTGTTCCCTTTACATTTCATCCTAAAACACATGTCTTTCTCCCCAAAATTCCTATCTTAATTTTGCTTTCTTGCTCTGTAAACATTAGGAGATGATGCTTATAAGAGAATTCTGTTCTATTACCTTGCAGTCTAGCAAGCATAGGCAAACCAGGAAATGCCTTATGTGAGCACACTTCAGCCGGCTTCTTCCACCCTGAGTGCACCTCTCAGCTCGGGTTTGTTTGTCGGCTTTGAGCAGTGAATAGAAAGAGAATCAGCCTCCAACCGAGGTTTGGATCCCAGATCCACAGCCTTGGACAGGCCGGCCTCCCTGAAGCTTAGATCCCTTGTTCAGACAGTGGGGGTGCAGACAGTGTCCACCTCCTTTACATTTGTATGTGGCCTTATTGAGATTAATCCTGTGATGGCCCTGCCACCGGAGAAGCTCCCCACTGGAATGACTGTAAGCTCGAGGGGAACAGGAACCTTGGCTGTCCTGTTCGGCGCTGCTCAGCAGTGAGCAATAATACTTACTGAGTAGGTGATCAATAAGTATTTTTGAATGAATGAATGTCAAAATATGCCTCTCCATTTCTGCCTCTGGGTCTGCATGCATGTGCATGTGCGTGCGCGTCTGGCCCTGCAACTTTCTTGGCTCTTAAATCCTTCCTATGACACTTTTCAATTCTCTTGCTCTCTCCTGAACCTGCCTTGCAATTCCTGACTCACTAAGTCAGGGGGATGAGGCCTGCATGATATGGAGGCACAGATATTTTGGCCACCCTCATGCAATGCCCAGCCATAGGGGAGGAAAAGTGGGGAGAAACACCGGGCCAGGCAGCAGAAGGGAGAGCTGAGACGAGCAGAAACGAGGGTGCCAGTCATCGGATGCTCTCCTTAGTGAACTCAGGTGTGACCCCTCCTGGGCACGATTTCTGCTTGTCCCTGTGACTAGCAGCCTGGTTCCTTCTGAGCCTCTTCAGGGCATTGGTGCCCTTGGTTAGAAACAGGCCCATGTGACTGAGGCCTGTGTCCTGAATTTCCCTGTCTTCCAGCCCCCCACAGATGGGAGCGGGTTAGGGCTGCCTTGTTCATGCCCAGGACACAGCGGGTGCCCATGACGCGGTCCTGCTAGACTCTGCACAGTATCAGGCAGTCATCTGAGGTGCCCAGGGATGCTGAGGACCGTGAGGGATGCAAGCTCTTTGGATGTCTGCTTCCCACAGCTTGCGGGAGAGGCCCCCTCGCGATGCATTAATAAAGATTAAAGGTCTCTCTAGTTCCTGTGATCTTCTCCTTGTCAAAGGGAAAGAGTCGTTTTCTATCCTTCTCTCTGTCGTTTATTAATATTACAAGGTTTTGCTCGAAAAAGAAAAAACTCAGGATGCCTAGAGAAGATGGGTGTTCTGAGCGCTTTAACTTTAATATTGCTTGGTCATCTTATTTCTTGCTCATGTGTGCAGCAGTCATCAGAAATCCAGTTTCTCTGAGTTTGGGAGGTAGGGATGGCCCTTCCCTCTAAGTCCCCCTTGGCATAACCCCAAGACTTTTCAACTCGGGGGCCCCAAAGTAGTCTTGGTTCACAAAGAACAGAACTGCCTAAATTATCATGCTCAAAGGGGAAAGGCACCTCCATGTCAATTCCATATATTCCAAGCACATCCTCCACGCCAGGCACTGGAATGGGCTCGCATTGACTGACTCGGACAACGGTCTCCTCTCAAAGGGCTTAGGCTCCTGATAAGAACATGCCTTAAATCATGGATACGTATAGGAACCTGGGATATTTCATTGAGGTCTTTTTTTTTTTTAACTATTATTATTCTAGAAACACATCATGAGTGCTCAGGATTCATTCAACAACTATTGATTGAATCCCTATGTGGCACAGGGCCCTGGGGATACAGAGATAAGTAAGCCAAGGTCCCGTAAAAGAGACAAGTAAAAAGACATGCATAACCAGGTGCCCCACAGAGAGCTACAAAGCTTTGTGGTAAGACTTATCTGCATTCAAATCTTGGCTCCTAACCATGACATGGAGAAAATAGCTTCTGCATTGAAAAGTTATAAGATGAACTAAATGAGAGAGTGTTTGCAAAGGACCTAGCACAGTGCCCAGGAGAGAGAAAGTGCTGGGCCCGTCTATTCCTTTCTTATAGTCCAGATGGTGCATGCCCAGGTAGAGGTGAACACAAGCTTGAGGAGCTCTTACCCCTAATGCCTAGGAGGGAAGGCTTCCTGGAGGAGGAGACACCTGAGCTGAGCCTCAAAGGACACACATGACTGAGTCAGGCAGGGACAAGGAGATGGATGTTCCAGGCAGAGGGATCACAAGGCAGAGAGGCATGGACTAACCTGGCAGGTCTCAGGAAGTGTGTGCAATTCGGTCATGATCTCAATGTGCAGATGGGGGAAGGTGAAAGTGGAAAAGGGAGCAGAGGCCAGGTCGGGAAATGGGAAGAATGAGAGGATAAACGGGAAAGTTTCAGACCTCTCTGCACCTCAGTTTCCCCCTCTGTCAAGCTGTAACCACTTCACAGGGTAGCTTAGAATAGCACCTAGTCCATAGGAATTGAAAGCTGTTATTAATTCTCTAACCTCAGAAAGACTTCTGCAAGAGAAATACTGTTATCCCATTTTCCATTTGAGGAAATGGAAGCTCAGAAAAGTTAGGGAACTTTCCCGAGGTCCCACAGGGAGTAAGGGTGGCAACACTGTTCAAATCAAACCAGTCTGCACCCCAGGCCCATTAGGCCACCATACTGTCAGTCCCAGAGGTTTTGTTGTGTGACGAGTTCTGGACCAGGTCCCCCCACAGCGAGGGGACTGTCAGTCTCTGTGTCCCTTTCATTTGGTGACATGCAGTAGAGCTTGTTACAAAAACAATTCAACCTTCCACTGCAGATGCAATGGCCCTTCATAAAGGAGGCCTCTGACAAAACATTAGAGGCTTAAGGGTGACAGGATTGCTTGTTAAAGCAGCTGCTCTTAGGAGCAGAGCTCTGTTATAATTTCACACCCAAGCTTCTTACACTCAAGCCCGCCTGAATCCTCCTGACACCCCTGTGAGGAGGTGCAATTAGCAACCCATCCACTGATGAGGACATATGCATGAGAGAAGCTGGCGATTTGTCCCATGTCACTCAGGTCAGCGGTGGCAGAGGTGTGAGGCCAACTCCACACTTGTCCCTCTTCCCCATATAACCTCCACCTAAGCCAGCAATGTTTCCATCTAAAATGTGTTCTCAGGAACCCGCATGTAAATTCTGCTCACCAACTTGGAGGGACTGCAGAGGGCCATGCTGAGGCCAGTAATGTGTCTGGTCACGTCAGCCCCAGTGCCCCATTCCACCTCCTGACCCTGGTGGAGATGGGCGGGAGACTTAATCCAAGTCCGCTCCCAAATGGTGCACCTGGGCAGTTCTGAGCACTAAGTTCATTGCTTTCCAGCAGTGGGGCTTATGCAGGAGGAACACACTGCCCGGCCAAGGCCTGGGCTCAGAGAACACACATGCACAGCGTGGCAGTCATCAGTGTCAAAGGCAAGTTACTGAGCCCTTGCTGTACCAGCGCTGCGCCGGCAGCTCTGACTGTATCTCATTTAATCCTCAGGGCAATCTGGTGCTAGTGTCCCCTCCATTTTTCAGATGAGGAAACGGAGGTACAGAGAGAGCAAGTCCTGTACCCCAAGTCACATATCCAGTGAGAAACTAGAAGGAAACCATGATTTAGAGAACCGTAGTTAAGTAGGGAGTGAGTTGGGATTGGGATATGGGAATGGTCCGGAATATTTCTGCTGGGCAATCTCCTCTCCATGTTTACTTAACAATCCACACCACCCAACCCCAGGCGCACCTTGTGGGTGAGAACTGGGTGAGCCAGCTGGTCTTATGGCTCTCATGCTGGGCGAGCCAGGTACACATGCCACCCATTCTCACCTGGGGGGAGGGGGGCCAGGCTGGAGGAAGGAAGGAGGCCCCACACCAAAAGCCGCAACATCTTTGTTTGTGTGGGAGCTCAGGGCCATGTGCTTGATTCTGCTTGAATCCCATTGGCAAGAATTCCAGGAGCAGCGTGGAGTTTCCTTGTGATTTTCCAAGACAGAAAGTGAGAATGGGCTGGAATAAAACCAGCAATCAAAAGCATCAGAGGAAAACAATGCTGAAATGTGACAGATGTCCACACATGCTTTGCATCTGAGGCTGCAGGGTGCACGCAGCCCATGGAAGCGTGGCCAGGGGCCTGTCTCCCCCAGTGATCGTCCCCAGGCAAGGGTGGGGGGATGTCCTGTTTGATTTAGAAGAGAATTAAACAAATATTTGCTGAGCAGCCCCTACATTGTGCCAAGTCCTGTCATGAGCACTGGGGACAGGAGATGACTCAGGCGCATCCCTGCCCTGCAAGAGCTCACAGCCTTGTGAGGGACAATGACACATAAACATACAACTACATGCAAGAAAGCAGGACAAGTCTGTGCTGGGGAATGAGAGGTGACCAGGAGGCTGAGGCTTCTGAAGGTATTAAGAGCAGACTCGTGGTAGGATCGTCCCCGTCTGTTCCCCAGAAGAGGCTGAGCAGTCAGACCAAGCTGGGAGGTATCGGGCCACTGGGCCACTGTCCTGCCTGCAGCTCTGGTGGCAGTGAGCCAAGACGAATGAGTCAGGCTCTTCTGGGGGACTGCTTACTCAGGCAGCCAGAGGCAAGAGGAGCTGTGGGGCCTCCTCTCATGGATGGCGGGCTGGGGGGCAGGGAGGCATGAGGGGTTGGGATATTGGAGAAGTTCCATCCAGGAGCTAGATTCTAGCAGTTGACACAGGCTGGCATTTGAACTCAGGTCTTTCTGATCCCCAAAGCAAATCCCATCTCAGCACACCGGCATTTCTCCTGCACCCATGTGTCCCCTTCCCATCCTACCCCTGCCATCACCTCCGTCCCCCTCCTCTTGGCCCTACTCCTTCCCTGGCCCAGGCAATCTGCTGTCACTCAGCCCAGTTCCCAGAAAAGAACATGGAAGACCCAGCACACACTTACTAGCTGAGTGATTTGGGGCAAGTTACTTTACCTCTCTGAGCCTCAGTTTCCCCATTTGTAAGATGGACGTGGGAAGAGGCCTCCATGAAATGAGACATGTGGACCCACATAATGCTCACCGCGGAGAAGGCCTTTGACCCGTGTGAACTCCCTTCCTCCAACCTTTTCTCTTCCGTGAGAAATAACACCAGGCTCTCCATGGGGGGCGGCCCCCTCCCCACTATCCCTCCCCCACATGCTTGATCCCAGCCTCTTCTGAGTCGGCAGGGACAGAGCTTGTGCTATGGGAAAACAGGGTGTTGTCCAGGCCCTCGCCCACAGAAGGATGGAGCCCCCACCCTTCCGCTCTACCTTATTAATGCAATAGGGCTCTCCCAGCGTGGCTGTGCCTGCACCAAGTGGGAAGTGCTGGGGATGGTCGGCCCACACCATCCTAGACTTCCAAGGGCCACAAGCTTCCTAACCACTGTGTTAGGGAGTATTTCCTCTTCGGATTCAAAGGCCACGTGCTGGAGCGAAGAGGGCATACGCTTTGGAAAAGCCTCGGCAGACTCTCTCTGCCCTCTGCCTGCTTTTCTCCAGCCTCACTGGCCTCCCCAGCTCCTAAAGCCTACACACCCCCTCCCTTCCTGACATCACTCTTGGCCCTGCTCCTGCCTTCTCAGGTGGGGCTCCCCAGTCTCTACAGCCAGCCAGTCCCTGACCAGCCAGCCCACCGAGATCTTGCCCCCCACTCTCCCCCATCCCTGCACCTGTGTATTTCCTCTGGAGCACGATCGCAATCTGTGGTTATTTTATAGTTTGTTGCTTTATTCACAGTCGACAGTCTCCATAGACTGAAAGCTCCATGAGGGCAGGAATGTTCCTGCTTTGGTCACTGCAAGGTACCCATTGCCTCAGAGGGGCCTGGGTACAGATGTGTGGAATGAGGGAAAGTAAAAAGGAATCAAAGAAGAAACGGATGAGGAAAACAAGTTTATGTCTGAATCCCAGCCCAACACGTAGAAGCTGTGAGATCATCAGGAAATTATCTAGCTTCTGAGCTTTATTTTCCTCACCTAGAAAATGGAAATAATAGAAATCACTTGAGGGCTATTTTTAAGGCATTCTCGTATGTGAAATGCCTGCATGCAGTGAGTGCTCCTTTCTCCTCATCTTCCCTAGCCCAGACCCCGTGACCATTTCCAACAGGGTGCCCAGTGGTGTCTGTCGCTCCCCTGCCCTTGTTGGTGAAGGTAACACTTCCCCTTTATATTAAGGTAGAATCTGCCCTGACCTTGGGTTCTTGTCCAGGTTTGAAATTCACAGTTCAGGACCCATCTTCCTCCAAATAAAGTTCAGAGTACTTTCTCTTTGCACCTGCCCACATTCAAGTTCACAGGCCATTTTTTTACTTCCTCCTGTAGCTTTGTTCACATTTATTTCCCCAGATTTGTTTCTTAAGGATTCCCAAAGACCATGCCAATGGCCCTAATATGAACCAGCACATGCTGTAATACTTCATAATACTACACTTATGTATGACCACCCTAGAGGGACATACTGGACAGCCCTCTAGAAATGATAAGTCTGTAGGCTCATCCTCTGTTTCAGCAAGCATGCTAGGGCCTTGGGTGCTCAGAGCAGCTTAGAAGTGGATGAAGATCTGAGATTTACTCTGTGCCCCAGCACCAGAACTACACCAGGATTTTACCACCTGTCTGGTTCCCTAGGGTGCCAGAGCCCTGTGCCTACTCAGTATTCTGGAATCAAGCTTTCACCCTGCTGGGTCATGGTGGAGGAAATACACAAACCTCAGGACATCCTTCCTCATTACACCTCTGACCATTTGCAGGCCAATCTTATTGTGTCCAGCAAAAAAAGTTTTAAGATTTATAAAAATGAAAACAGTACAGGCAAAAAAATTATAGGCATAATGTATAAATCCAGTGTCCAGCCTCCATCCAATTTAGGAAATTTTCATTCCCCAAATTTTCATTTCTTCTTAAGACAAACTCAATCCAGGGAACATTCACCCAAGTGAAGGCAATGCCAGCCCCGGTGTCCTCCAGCCTGGCTTCCAGAGCAACCCTCACACCCCTCCTCCCAGGCGGAGCCCTCCTGAGCCCAGGCCAACCTCCTCCATCCTTGAAATGTATTTTCTGGGGCCATGGCTCTTTTTCTTTGAGGCTGGGTTCTACGTACCCCTAAGTGTGACCACCAATCACAGTCTCCTCTGGTTTCTATCCCCTGTTGAACGGAAGACTTGTCCCTCACTCACTGCACACCCGGGCTCTCTTTTGTTCAACTGTCCTTCCATGCCTAGAGCCACCTGGCCTCTCCTGCAGAAGGCAAAAAGGCAAAAAGTCAACATTAATCCTTAACGATGAAGCCACAGACATTTTACACATATACACAATCATTTCAGCATAATCGTAGCAAGCGTCAGAAACCAAGTCAGGTGCCCCATGGAAGTGACCCACTCACTGCCTATGAGAGCTCTTGGTATTTATTCTGCAAATCACTATTGAGCACTTCTGTGTGCCAGATGCAGTTCTGGGCACTGCGATACGATCACGGGCTGGGCAAACAAAAATGCTGGCCCCTCAGGAAGGGCCCTTGTTCTACTGGAGATAGGCAGACAATCAATCAATAAAAACAGCAAAATATAGGTCAGCTGGAGATAGTGCTGTGGAGAAGAATTAAACAAGAAGGGGGCCAGGGAATTGGGCAAAAACGTTGCCATTTTAAATGGGGAGGCCAGGGCAGGCCTTACTGGGAAAAACTCAAAGGAAGTGAGGGCGAGAGCCACACTGATATCCAGGGCAGAACCTCCAGGCGAGAGACACAGGAATGTACTGGGCACATCTGAGATAGTACAGGGAGGCCAGTGTCCCTGGAGCCAGGTGAGGTCAGGAGGCAGCAGGGGCCAGACTGAAAGGACTGTGGCTTTTGCTCCGAGCACAGTGGGAGCCACTGGAGGGCTTCGAGTCGAGGAGGGTCATGATCTGGCTGGTGGGTGGAGAACAGACCAAAGGGGCCACGGGGAAGCAGGGAGACCAGTCGGGAGGTCATCACAACAGGCCAGGTGCGAGAGGACGTGGCATGGACACGGGACAGTGGAGGAGGTGAAGAGAAGTGTCAGGTTCAAGCTATGCATTGAAGGTGAAGCCAACAGGATCTGCTTATGGGTTAGATGTGGGTCATTAGGGAAAGATGGGAGTCAAAGATGAGTCTAAGTTTGGGAGCCAGCTTAGCACCATCTGCAAACTTTCCAAAGCTTGCCTATCATTTATAATACATTTATAATTACAAGGGCCCAACACCATTTCCAGGAACATTCATTTCCTAACAAATCAGTTCCCAGAAGTAATAAAATAGAGTCTATTTATTAGACTGCTCCATTCTGTACTGCCTGAATGTCTTCAGTAGCCCTGGGTAGGAACCTAGTTAAAAGTTTTAAGCAAATTGCACCCATTGGTAGACTCATTTATTCATTCAACAAACATTTACTAAGTGTCTAATACGTTCTAGCCACTATGGTTTGAGCTATGGGCTAATTCTATAAAAAACAATAAAACGTAGTTGGTCACTATTCTGCAGAACTTATGGTCAAGGAAAGGAGACAAACATGTAAACTGGCAAATTGCCATAGAGGAGTAGTACTAGATAAAACGATGGACAGACTGGTGTAGGGACATCAAGAAGCTAGCTAATTGCTGGGGAGTAGAGGAAGGCTTCACGCAAGGAGGTGATGCTTGGTCCAGGCTTTCATTACTTAACTAAGGCCACAAGTCCAAGAGTTTATGTTCTCCACACAGGACCTATTTTGCCATAAGCCAGTAGGCTAAACTTGTGTAACCCCCACAAATAATAGAGCTCCAAGTGGCTCCGTTCTGCAAAGAGTCACATGTTAAGAAGCCGGTCAAAGAGTAATTAAAAGGGAATTCCAATCCAAACTCTAATTGTGATCCCTAAAGAACATTAGAAAAGGACCCAACTCTCCCTTCTAAAGCCTCCTCCACCAAATGCCAAAGTTCTGCAGCCCGGCCTCAGCATTCTCTCCTCCCCTCCCCAATCACAGCTCCCCCTTGGTCAAGATGAACTTGGGTTTCCTCGCTAATACTTTCCCCTTTCTTTCAGCCTCTCTGTTCCTCTTAACACTTTCTCTCATTCTGCACAATAAAGTTTCAGACACCAGGCTGGCAAAAACTAAGTCAGTATGGGGAACAGCGGGAATGTGTCCCATCACATTTGCTTGAAGATTTTATTAGGCCTCATGGCTAGCTTAACATCAGCACAGCCAGGTTAACAACTTTCTCCCCCTTACTTTCCCTTTCCTTTTCCCTAACCCTTTTCTGCTCCTGGAACTGAACAGTGAAACTCCTCTCCTGGGTAGGGGTAAACATAACCAATATCATCAAAGGAACGTCTTGTGGGGCTGCTGGAGCGCTTTGCACTGATATAGTAACGACACTAATTAGAAGCCTATGCCCTAACCGACCAGGTGTTAGCAGACTACAAGGGCTGTGTCACCTTGGATACCCACCGATTTCAAAATTGCACATTACTCTGCCAGAACCCTCAAAGGCTTATAAAACCCTGCTTTCCTTTGTTCGGGGGAACCTATCTGACTCAGTCTCCCCTCCACGCTGGTGCAGGAAAGCCTCTCGACTGAAAAAGCACCTGGCTCGGGTCTCTCTCTCTCTCACTTTTCTCCATCTCGCCAAAGCTAACAGGTTTGAGATCCTGCTATTGGTAATTAGATTGCCCAACATGGAAAAGAAACTCAATAATCTGAAGTTCTAGAAGATTCATGTAGAGGAAGATCGCTCTGATACCATAACATATCTGAATTATAAGACTGAAGTTAAGACCCCATTTCTCAGTGAACTGTTATATCTGACTTTTGACTTTTGACTTTTGAAAAACATGGCTTTTTCTGCAGTTTCTCCAAATATACACAATGAGTCATGATGGACTCCTAGTAATTATGGATTTTTAAACTACAAGGAGAAAGGGAAACATGGGAATAAAGCAGGCCCAAATTCTTATTACAAACAGATTGAAGAGGGAATGAAAAAACATTCTTCAAAGAGAAAGATTGACTCTCAATTTTGAGAATATGGGAACATCATTCATTTGAGGCAGGTATGAATTTTGTCCACAGTTCTTGCATGTAAGAAAGCTGAATTGCTTTATTCTAAAATGAATTAAATCTAACTCTGAAAGTGCCCCCCCATACACACACACACACACGTCTTACTGGGGTAGACAAAAAAAGTAAAAAGAAAAATTTAACATCTGTTGTGTTATTGGGAGGCCTCTTTATCTCCCTATTATTGCATCAGAATCCTGGAGATCTTGCACCATCAAGAACCTCCAGGAAAGGGCCTATAGTCTTCAGGTCATCTCCTGTCCATGCCCCTCTGGTCCTGAAGGTAGGCAGCTCCATTGCTCCCATGAGCTTGGACAGAGGGGACTGGCCCAGGCGAGGAGCCCAGTGCTAGGGTCCCCCACAGAGCCCAGGACCTTTAGAGTCTGTGAACGCCTTTCCAAGTTGGCTGCCCTTGACCTCTGCCAGCCCTTGGAGCCCTTCTCATTTCAAATAATCCAGCTGTTGTCTCCATGAGCTGAGGCTGGACACCACAGCCTCCAGTGCCTGGAACGGCCAGACAGGTAACCTAACAAAGCTGCAGTCCAGGTGGGGACCGTGGGCAGCCAAAGCACCCAGGCCCCAGCCAAAGCAGCCCCATCCAACTGACACACTGCGGGGCTTTCGATTTTTCAAAAGAAAACAAATATTCAAAGTTTTATGTAAAACCTCCCAATTTTCCAATGTTAGCAACTCATCCAATTTTTTAAAAAAATACCATGTGGGCCGAGTCTGTGTTTGCCAAACACCACATCTCTGCAGGTGCGTATAAGCCCAGACCCTCCAGCACAGGCACGGACTGTGTTCTCATGCCTGGCAACTGTGAGTCCTGGCCCCCTACTGCCGTGAACATGCCCCCAAGGCTGGAAAATAACTACAGCAGTGAAGACCCAACCTATATTAATTGCTTAGCAGAGTCTCTTACCCCAGATTCACTCAACCCAGCAACACTACTGAACACGTGTTATGTGCTTGGGGACAGCTTGCTGGGCAATGGGGGATGCAAATTTCTCAGAGGTGTGTTCCCTGCCCTTCTGCCCTCACAGTCCTGCGGCAAAAGGGAAAAGCACAGTGAAAAGTGTCAGTGGGAAAAGCACAGTGAAAACTGTACAGTTCCTGCTATGAGAAGTCTTAGAGAGAAGAGGCACAGGGGTTGCTATGGCAGCAAATAAGAAGATTGAGGTCAGGGGTTCAGGAAAGGGGCTGAGGTCTAAGAGTGAGCAAGAGTTAAAGGGGATGAATGGAGTTCTGAAAATAGGGAACAGAGGATTCTCATGCAAAAAAACAGAAAACACATTTGCCGGGTCCAAGAAAGCCAGAGAGACTGCACTGCAGAGAGGGAAGGCAGGATGTGGCAGAATGGGTGGACAGGGCCAGCTTGGGCAAGGCCTCAAGATCATGCTAAAGACTTTGACCTTCATCGTGGGCTCTACGTGTAGAAGGCAGTAACTATGGAGAAAGGTCAGGGGACATACAAAGACGCTTTGGAACCAAGTAGGAAGTGAATTACAAGGAAGCATCCAGGTAGCTTGGCAGAGGGCGGTGCAAAGAAAATGGAGAGAAATGAACAGATTCAAAATCTTTTCAAGAAATAAATGAATGGAACTTGAATATTGGGGTTCAAGGGAGGTGGATAAATGTCAAAGATGACTCCCAGATTTCTGGTTGGTTTCTTCAACAAACATTTATTGAGCATCTACCACATGCCAAGTTCTATTCTAGACACGGGGGTTACAGTGGCGGACAACAGGTGAATATTCCTGTCCTGGTGGAGCTCACGTACCAAGATAAGTAAAATGTATGGCATGTTGCAAGGACCAACTAACAATTTGTGGGGCTCAGTTCAAAATGAACTTGTAGGCCTCCTTGTTAAAAAATATATATATTAAGAATTCCGAGATGGCAATACAGAGCATCAAACCAATGCAGGGGCCTTCTAGGCACAGGGTTTGTGTGACCGCACGATTTATATATCCATGAAGCCAGCCCTACATCCTACATAGAGACAGGTGTTAAGGAGAAGAACAACTCAGGAAAGTGGGCTAGAGCATTTCTGGGGAAGGGAAGCTGTGACTTTATATAGGGTAGACAGGGAAGACCTTACTGAGAAAGTAACATTGGAATAAATATCTGAAGGAGATGCAAGGAATAATAAATAAATAAGAAATATTTGAAAAGAGTTGCCCCACGTAGAGGAAATAGCTAGTGCAAAGGTCCTGAGGCAGGGCCCTGATGTGTTACAGAATGGCCAGGAGGCCAGCGTGGCTGGAGAGAAGCAAGCAAAGCAGAACAGGGAACGAGACTATCGAGGCATTGGGGTAAAGGGGGGCATGTCACATTAGCCTTATAGGCCACTGTGAGGACGTTAGCTTTGACTCAGAGTGAGGTGGGAGTCACCGCAGGGTTTTGGGCAGAAGAGTGACCTGATGTGACCCATGTTTTAGCATCTCTATTCCAGATGCTGAGTTGAGAAATGAATGGAGGGTGTTTGGTGGCAGTGAGGAAAGGACAAGTACAGAAACAGAAAGACAAGATAAGAAACTACTGCCATCATCCAGGCAGGAGCTGGTGGTGGCTGGGACCAAGGTGGTCACAGGAGGAGTTGTGAGAGGTGGCCAGATTTAGGGCACATTCTTTGTGTGTGTGTGTGTGCGCGCAAAAGTTTTTATTTTTTTATTTTTATTTATTTATTTGTTTGTTTTATTTTTATTGAATCATAATTGATGATACATATGTTGGGGATTCAATGTTGACATATGTTGATCAAATCAATATTACTGGTATGTGTATTGTTACAAATTGTACTTATTCTTTATGTTAGGGCACATTCTGAAAGCAGAGATGACGGGATTTGCTGGCTGACTGGAAACAGGGTGTGAATTCAAGACAGGTGTCAAGGGTGTCTCTGAGTTTTCTAGCCTGAGCACCTGGAAGGATGGAGCTGGCGTCTCCTGAGTGGCAGAAGGTTGGGGTGGGAGGAGGTTAGAAGTTCAGTGGGGACATGTCACATTTGATACCCCTGGAGAGAAGAGGTCAAGTTGGGAAGACCTGAGGTGAGGACAGCATCCAAATGAGAAGGGCAGGAGCCAACTCACTGGGGCTTTGTAGGTCGCAGGAAGGGTCTGAATGTTTGTCTTGGTGAAATGAGAAATCACAGAAGAGTTTCAGCTGTGATCTGATCCACTTTCAGAAGATTACACTGACCACCGAGAAGGATGGATGGAGGTCTGAGGTTGGGAAGATCTGTTGGGAAGCCTTTGCAGGAGGATGGTGGTAAGATCAGGATGATGGAATTAGAGAAAAAGGCCAGATTTGGGTCAAGACTTGCTGATGCATAGGATATGATAGGTATTGGAGAAAGAAGAAAACAAAGGTGATTCCTGGGTTTCTATCCTGAGCACATGGAGGGTTTGGGGGGGCCATTGACTGAGATGGCAAAGAAAAAATTAAAACTTCAATCAGATAAGCAAATGTTGCTGGATAAGGCTATGCAGCAGGAAAACAATGAATGGACATTCACCAAGGGCCTGGAGACAGAGGGTGAGGAGTGAGGTCGGGAGATGATAGGTGGTTCAAGGCAGAGAGAACCAGTTCCCAGTGCGGACTTGTTTGGGGCACTCTGAGTAAGGCTGTGCTGGAATCTGACAGGCGATGGCAGGACAGACTGGAAATGCCAGCAGGAAACCAGTGAGGGAGGGTTGTTTATTTTGTGTTACCAAGGTCAGTGGGAGTCTAGAATCTAACATGTTGATGAATTCTGGGTTATTTATTTCACAGATAAAGAATTGGCAGTGTGTGGTATTACTTTTCTGTTGCTTCACTTGGAAATCATATGCTCTTTTTAAATTTTTTATTTGCATTTCATTATGGACCTCTGGGACCCTTGCCATGACCTGATGGAATCATTTTATAAAGGGCTGAACTTATACTAGGAAAAAAGTTACGTCATTTCTCAGGTTGATACCCAGGACTTGCTGATAGTGGAGCTGGGCAGTGCTGTTGACTGGCTGGGGCACACCTTCCCCATACTTAGAAAATAGACATTTGAGCATAAAGATGTCTCCTTTGGCTCTTGCTTTATTAGACAAAGATTTTACTTTTATCCCAGAGTCATTCATTCATTCAACAATGGTTTTTAAATCCCTACTTTGTGCCTGGGAGCCTGTTCTCTGTGGATAGAATGGATAGCAAACAACAGACCCAGTTCTTGCTGTCAGGAGCTTCACACACACACACACACACACACACACACACACACACCAACTGTGCTGAGTGTTGTGAAGGAAAAGCATGGGAGTCAGGAGAGTGTGTAACTGGAGGCTTAGCCTGAAGGAAGAGGGATGATGTGGTAACTAGGAGAAAAGCAAGGAAGGAAAGAGTGTTCCAGGCAGAGGTAATAGCATGTGCAAAGGTCCTGAGGCAGGAGAAATAATCGAGATGATTAAGGACCGGGAAGGAAGACAGAGGGGCTAGCGAAGAAACCAACAATTAATGTGACCAGATTTGCATTTTAAATGACCCCTCTGGCTGCAGTGCAGATAAAAGGATGAGAAAGAGCAGGAGACTGTGAGGAGCCCGCTGCCACTGTCCAGAGGAGAGATGTTGGGTGGCCTGGACCAGGATGCTGAATAGAGAGGGAGACATGTGGAAGGCTTCAAACATTAAAACGATACCACTGAATGCAGCTAAGCAAGTGACAGCATCTATAAGAATTTCAAATCAAAATATGCCAGAATCATTTGTCTTATTGATCATTTGCAATATGGCTGATCCACTAGTAGCAAAAACCCTCCAGAGCTGTTGGGAGCTGACAGTGACCGGATGATTTAAATAGTGTCATTGCCTGCCCCCTGCCATCAAACCACCACACCAAGGGCTACAAGAAAATATAAAATGAGGATCTCTACCCTCATGAAGTAAGTAATACCCAGCTCATTAATTCATTCTTTCCTTTATTTATTATTATGTGAGAAATCTCATCACATACAAATATTATGGGAGCCTGGAGGAGAGACATCAGTGTCTACAGCTGGGAAGGGTAGAGGGAGAGATGAGGAGATTCCCAAGCTGAATAAAAGAGCAGAAAACTAGAAAATCTAGCGGGTGCAGGGTGTGACTGGAGCTCCAAGTACCTGTTGGGGAATAAGAAAATGGCCATAATTTCAGATATGGGTTTTACATTTTATCCATAAAAAGGAAGCAATTATCTGCTCAACTTTACAGACTAAAATAGGCTTCTTAGATTTTATAGGATTTTTAAAAACAAATATAACTGATTGCAAATCAATTTTTATGAGGCTATAAATAAAACTTGGCTGGAGAGATGCTGAGAGTGACAGAGATCACCTTCTTACCTAGTTCTGCTTTTTGGTATGCCAGGATTAATGTCATTATCTCAAACTTGAGTTAGGAAACAGATATGTTAAAGGGAAGGGGGTAAGTTTCATCAAATCGTGGTCAACCATACCTGTAGAACAGGTATTTCTTTAGAAAAAAGAGGAAAATAGATAATGAGGAAAAAAGGCTTGCTATTAGTCATTTCGCACAAATTTTTACAAAATCAAGCCAAGCCAAGATTTATGGTAGCTTTTTAGGTGGAGGAACCCAACACATAATTTAACTATTGGAGTTTATGTCTATTCTTACCTTCCTTTGTTTCTGCTTCCAACTTTGATTTAAACCTAATGTTGCTAACACTTGAGCATCAATTAATGGGTGGAGTGTTCTATCCAAAAAATCTGACTCTCTGCAGGAAATTTTGTAATGAAATGTATATTTGGGCTTCTTAAATTTGGATACATATTGTTGCATCTTATAATGTTTCTTTTCACATTTGTTTGTGGAAATGGGAGTTGACTGAAAGGGAGGGTGAAAGGTGAAAGGAGAAACCCTTTATGTGCATTTCCCACTAGGAGATTCCTGTAGCTCTAGAGACACAGTGTCTCCACAAAGTGGTTTAACATCCATAAATGTCAATTTACAAAGCATTATCCATTGCCATCAAGGAAGAAAATATATTCTCCCTCTTTCCCTACCCAGTAAGTAAACTTCGAAAACAATTACAAGCACCTGTAATGACAATACAGCAACTCACATTTCTATAGCCACTTCCTCTAGAGGGTTTCTCAGCTGCTTTGTAAACAGTAATTAATTGGACCCCTAACATCTCCGTGAGGAAGCCAGGAGATGTGGGGACGCATTAAACAACCCCAACACTGGCTCGCCGTCACCTCTGGGGATGATGAACAGCTGTTGTTCAAAAACCGTATAGCGCACAGAATTCAACATTTTAGAACATTATTGGAGGACTCAGAATTCTGAGATGCAGCAGGAAACCGGATGTGGTGCAGGCTTCTGTCTTGTGTGAATGTGACAGAAGGGTGAGAGCAGGGTACTGTGTTCTATGTCATCTGCAATCATGGCATCCCCTAGGGCTACATTTACCCCATGGCATGAGGTTACTCTGCCGGGTTCATCATCCTAGAGATGACCTCATTACCAAGCAATTTTGCCTTAAGGAATGTGACCAACTTTTTTTTTTAACAAATACACATATAGGAATAATAATTCACCAGGCATCGTTTCAAGTGCTTAGTAACTAGTAAATCATTCAGTCCTCACAGCAACTCTTTTTGGGGTCAGTATGATTGTTGCTGTTGTTGTTGTTTCTATTATTATTATTCCCATTTTACAGATGGGGAAACTGAGGCGTGGAAGGCTTAAGAAATTGGCCCAAGGTCACTCAGCTATGCTGCTTCTTAGAGTCAGCATTATCTGTTAATAAACTTGAACGCTTACACATTGGCACATTTTCTTAACTTGGTCATGCAGGTTATCTCCTTTTTCAGCCTGCTAGAGCATTAGTGTGGTTACCAGGAGTAGTGAGTCAGAGGCAAGAAGACAATCTGGAAAGAAGAAAAATAAGCCCCACTTGCTTCAGCACCATGGAGACGTCTTCCAACCACCGGCCCAGGCAATATAGCAGCTCTCAGAGATCTAATGAGGTTCCATTATAAAGAGGTGACCCTAAGGACAGGCAGGAGCCAAGCTAACGGGGATTGTTTTTACTCTTCTCTCTTACTAAGAGCATGCATTTATGACAATAGAAATGGGTGTGGAATTGTCAGGCCAGTATAGCACAGATCAGTTCAACTGTGGGATCTGACAGCTCTGGTTTTCCCATTCTTGGGCTATCAAAATGTGTTGGGCCTAAAATCTGATAAATTTCATACTTCTGTTTAGTTTCCACTGCATATGTATGTGCTTCTCTTTTCCTCTTTTTTATTTCCCAGGTCCCTGGCAGGAGACTATCTTCCAGGGCAATTAGGCTTTTGCCCAGGGACTACTGACGTACTTTTTCAGTTCACCCTGTCAGGGAGGCAGTGCAGTACACGGTTAAGAGCACAAGCTATGAATTTAGACTGCCTGAGAATTCATCTCGGCTCTGTCACTTTCCCGATGTGACCTTGGGCCAGTTATTTAATCTTTTTAAGCCCCAGTTTTTTCATCTGTAAAATGGGGCTAATAATGGTAACTGAGTTATAAGATTGTTCTGATTTAAATAAGGTAATATGATTAGATAACAGATTTTATCATGAGAAGAAACAGAGGAAGTGGTGATGTCTCTTTCTGAATGATAAGATTTATGTAACTGATATACTTTCCCTCTTTGCTATGGCTGTCAGGGAGCTTTGAGCCAAAGTTCCCACTTAGCATTAGCAATTCTGCAGGACACTGTGGCCTGCCCGTTAGTGTTTCTTTACTTCTCCTCTGGTCCTGCCCTTCCCTCTGGTTGGCATGTTCTTTGATCCCGATTCTTTCTGTGATTTTATTATCTGTTACATTTCAGGTCACTGCATGAGACGGGTAGATAGATGTAAATCATGAGAATATAAGTCCCAAGTAAGCATAGAGTTTTGTCTGTTTTGTTTGTTGCTATACCCCAAAGGACTAGCATGGTACAAAACATATAGTAAGGGCTTAGGAAATATTTATTGTATATTTTAAAAGACCATAGTGGTGTGTTGGACTTGCAGAGGGAGAGAACATACCTTGGACTACAAAGTGGAGTTGGGGGTACAGGGGGACGGGGAGGGAGGATGGGGATAATTGGGTGGGGGACACGGGGTAGAAATGCAATTTGTGGTAAAGGGCATGCTGCCAGTATGAATCTGGCCTTCAAATCTTGGGCACGAGGGGTCACAATCAGCTTTGTATCTCATGAATATTAATAACCAATAAAAAATCAAAAATAAAAAAGATAGATGATAGATGGGTAGATGAGAGAGAGAATGAGAGAGAAAGAGAGAGAAGGAGGGAGGGAGGGAGGGAGGAAAGACCTCCTTGCCAATTCCTCTCTATCTTCTGACCACACACCTGTCTCATGGCTTGCTTTGCAAAGATCATCAGATACTCATTCTTATCACATGTGCCCATAACTGTTGCTCAGAATAATCCCTTTACTTGGATCCACTACAGTCACTAACCCAGTAGCTTTACATTGGTGCTGGGCTAGCTGGATGCTACCACTTCACAGATTATCCATGATTGCACAAGCCCTTGCTGGGCAGATGAGCTGCAGGACAAGTTTGGGGGATGGGCTCCTCACAGTGCAGTCTGTCTTTCCCCTGTTGTCTAAGGACAGGAGATGAGGGTACAGGATAGGAAGTTGGGTAGGAAAATTCCTCATTGTCAAGAGGACCAATCTCAAATCTCAGCTGGTACAGGCCCCCTCTCTAAAAAGCTAACACGGTTTTATTGATGCTATAGAAACAACCGTAGTAAAATCAGTCGCAGCAAAAACATGCCCTTCTGACTCAGAGGCACAGGGTGTGGGCGAAGCTCTGCCACGTCTCTGACAGGGACAGTCCCCTGGGGAGAGCTGGATTCTTCCCTGTGACACAGCCAAAGGCTCCGACACTGCTGGGTATCTCTGATAGATTATTAGGCAATATGTATGCACTGGGGGAGAGACAGGGTCGAATCCCTGTCCAGAGCACAGCAGCTAACACAGCCTTTAAACCCTCACCGGCTGAATCCACCTCCAATTCAACTAACACTTATTGAGTGCTCACTATGTGCCAGGGCCAGAGGGCTGGATTCATCAGATTTCCAGGCATTTGATTTTAAGAAAACAGAACTGGGAAAGATGCTCAGACATGTCTCTCTCTCCTCCACTTCCTCCCCTTGGTCCGTCAGCCCTAGTCTTAAGATTTTAACACCTTCCCAGGTTGGGATCAGCTTCCCTTCTGATTTTTGGAAGGGATCCAGTCTATCCTCTTCACTGTCTCAGCAGGTATCATACAAACAGCAATTTCAACCAGGCAGGGAATGCATGTCTTTTTCCCCCTTCAGGAAATCTTCCAGTTCTGTTCTTGTTAGAAGAATTGTGCATTTGAAGTCTCCCTGAGAATAAACACACATTTCCGATAACTCTAAAGATTAAGCTGATGAAATAAAAATGCATTTTTGAGACGTAAACTGTAAATGACCAGAATTTTCCATGGAATTATTGGCACTTTGGCTGAGGCATGGTGTCCCTCAAGTTGACAGTAATTTGCTGCAGTGGGCCAGGCAGTCCTGAAGTCGTTCAATAGACAAGACATCATCAAATACCACATCTGAATTCTGTTCATATTATTAGAATGAAAAGGGTAATGCAATTCAATTGCCTGGAGAATCGCCGTATGCACAGACATAAACAGAAATGGCCAGAGGCAGAACTACTTAGCAAGTGAAGTTGTCTGCAAGGCCCCTGGCTTGCCCTCCTTTGCCCTCCCAGCTAGGTCCTCCCTTTTACAGAAACCTGGTATGAATTTAAATCAACTTGTTGCCCCTCCCAAGGGAATTTGATTTTTAAATGTGCTCTCTAGTTTGATAATGAGGGGGTTAAAAACTCACATTTATCAAACACCTAGGATGGACCACGCACATTGTTAATCCTTACTGTAGACTTTCACTTGTTCATTCGAAAAATATTTATTATCTATCTACACTGAGCCAGGCACTGTTCTAGTTAGTGGAAATCCAGCAGAGATCAAAAAGACAAAGACCACCCTTCATGGGTGCTACAGACTGCTGGGAAGAAAGAGGAGGTGAACACAACACACGTGTTTGTCGGGCACTGATACATGCCATGCAGAAAAATAACGCAGGGCGAGGGGCTAGAGAGTGACAGAAAGGGAATGCTATGTGAGATAGGGTGGCCGTGGAGGGCCTCACAGAGGAGGTGATAGTTAAACAGAGTCCCCAGAGGAAACAAGGGGCTCTCAAGCCATGTCGCTGTCCAGGGGGAAAGTGCTCCAGGTCCAGGGAACAGCTAGTGCAAAGGTCCTGAGCGCACTTGGGCAGGAGAGCACAGAGCAAGTGAGGGGAAGAAATGGAGGAGATGGAACAGAGAAGCAGCGGAGGCCAGACAGACAGACAGAGGTGCGGTGGGCTGAGACGAGGATGGTGGAATTTACACCGAGGGACTTCCGGAGCCATTGGAAGATCTAAGCAAAGGAGCGGCATTTGCTGACTTGTGTTCTCAGAAGTTTGCTCTGGCTGCTGGGTGAGGACAGCCTGTACAGGAACAAGTGTATGAACAAAAACATGCCCTTTGGATGCAGTAAACAAAGCGAGAAATGAAGGTGCCCCGGGCAGGAGTGAACCGGGGGAGGTGATGCCAATTGGTCAGACGCTACCCTCGGCAATGGGTATCACGGTCCCATCCTGCAGGTGAGAAAACCAAGGTACACAAAGTTACACAATTACCCAAAGTCAGCTGGTTAATAAGCAGCTAAATGTGAGTCCTCCAGGCTGCCCGCCTGCAGGGTCTGGCTCTCGCAACCCTGCCGCAAGCCTCTCTGTCACCAGGTAATGAAAGGCTCTGCTCCTTAGTGAAGGAACTTTACTCCTCAGAGAGCTGGAAGAAGCTGCATTTCTGTAGGGAATTTTTTTTTCCCTTTTTGTCTTTTCTCGTGACCAGTAACGGAATCGCAACCCTCGGTGTCGCGCCCGTACCGCGCTCAACCAGTGAGCGGACTGGTCTCTATATGGGATCCGAACCCTTGGCGGGAGCGCCGCCATGCTCCCAAGTGCCGCACTCTACCGAGTGCGCCACCGGGCAGGCCCAGAAGCTGCATTCCTGGAGGCCAGGGATTTTTCTGGGCCCTGGCAATCTCACTCCGGCCCTTGTGTTGAAAGAGTTCCCCCAAGAGTAAGTAACAATAGCCAGTGCCTATCGAGCTCCTCCTGTGGGCCCAGCGGCCTTCCGAGGCCTCCCCACCTGTTACTGCAGATATTCTCAGAACAGCCCCTGCCGCAGAGCTGCTACTGTCACCCCACTCTACACATGTGGAAGCCGAGGTGCAGCTGCGTTGACTGGTCGGGGTGATGGGGCTGGGATGAGGGCCCTGGCCGTCTGGTTCCCAGAGTCCCCACTCTTGGACACTGTACTATTTCTTCTTTGGAGACAAGTGCACTTTTGATATTGTGCTGATTCGGGGCTTGGAGAATAAAATTCACACTACTGGTACACATTTAAACTGACTCCCATCGACGTGAACTGGGGGGACATTAAAGAGTGTCCACATGGAGGCCGAACGGCCCCTCCTCAAAAGGGCACTGATAGGGGCTCCCTGCCCAGGGTAAAAGGCAGATTAGATGGCATCGGGGTTCCCATCCATCTCTAGGGAACCATAAGTCTCCCACTGTATATCACCAGCTTGTTCAACCTGGGGCGCGAGTCTTCTAGATGTGGGGAGAGAAGATTCGAGTGGTCATTAACGAAACTACAGCTGCCCCAACTCCTAGTTTTATTTGATGGGTGATGGGTGAGCAGAGGGTCAGGCTTACATGGGGAGGACAGGATGGGAATAGGATGGGAGGAGGAGCGGCCAGAGGGAGCAGATTCCCAAAAGACAAACTGAACTATTCTGGGAAGAGGGGGTGGTGTGTGCCCCTCAAGGGAGAGAGAGAAATGAGGGAATACAGATTCCCAAACCCCCCCATGCCCTCCCTCTGCTCTCACCCCTCCCTCCACCCAGAAAGCCTTCCCATCTTCTTGCACCTGCCTCAGTGACACTTACTCAGTTATAAGAGCCTGCCACACCTCCTTCCCCACCTTAGGAAGAACTGAACTAACATCACGTTATGCACGCCCCATGCAAGCAGTAAAAATCAACAACAACAACATCTTCTCTTTATTGAGCTTGGTTTTTACGTACTTTCTCATTTAGCATCCAAATAGGTGTCATTTTCTCTGTTCTATGGATGAGATGCCCAGAGATCAGAGAAGTGAAGTGACTTGCCCGAGGTCACACAGTTGAGTAAATGGAGATCTGTGATCCAAACCTGGAGTAACCTGACACAGAAGCCCAGGCTCCAGCCCTTACACGTTTGCATATCTACCTCTACTCACCCCCAAATGAGTTACTGGAGGACTGGCATGTTTCCTCATTCACCTTTGCATCGACAGCACTGAGTTCTGGTGCTTAGTAAATAGTGATGGAAATGACTCATGGATGAATAAATTAATGAAAACTGAGTTATAATGAACTGGATTCTATAAATATGCTCACATGCACTTACATTGTCAGAGACGATGCCAACAGCTCTTGAGAACCATTTATTATTGGACAAATTTAAAAAGTGCTTATTGGAAATCCACTGTGTGCTGGGCAGTGTGTGAGACACTGGGGACATCATGGGGAGCAGAACTGTCCTGGTCCCTGACCTTGAGGAGCTCATAAAATAGAGGGGGAGAAAGACCAAAACAAATAGCCAGTAATGTCATGAATGAAAAGATGTTTGTGAGTTATTAACAAGTGATAAAGAGAAAGTGCGGGATACTGAAGAGAAGAATATGGTTAGATGGAGAGATCCAGGAATGGTTTCTGAGTAAGAAATATTTTAGGTCAAATAGAAGTCATCCAGGCAAAAATTGGGGGACAGTATTCCAGGCAGAAGGAATGGCATATGTGAAGGCCTTGGTGCAGGGATAAGAGCTTAGAACCTTCTAGAAAGTACCAGCAGACCAGTGTGGATGGAGCAAAGAGTTGGGGAGATGGGAGGAAACAGAGCTAGAGACATAGGCAGAGGCTGGAAGATGCAGAGCCCGTAGGCCTCATGAAATATTTTGGATTCTAGCCTGATGGCGATGGGAAACCTTGAAGGGTGTGAAACAGAGAAGGGACATGGTTAGTTCTGCTCCTGCTCTGCAGGCAATGGGGAGTGGAGAAGGGAGCAAGAAGGAGCAAGAGAAACTGGTTAAGAGGCCAGCGTGGTCACACAGATGGGGCCAAACCACAGGTAGTGAAGACAACAGATGGACTGAGGATCTCCTTTGGAGGCAGGATATTGAACACAGATGATGATATTGACACAACAGTCACGTGGACCCATGACGAAGGACAGGCAGTGTGGACTTTGGAAACAGACTAGATTCTAAGCCACCATTTATCCTTTATGACTATGTGGCTTAGGAAGATCACCTAACCTCTTAGAACCTTGGTTTCCTCATCTGGAATGTAAGAGAAGTGGCTTCCCCAGCAAGGTTGTCATTAAATGGGACAAGGCAGGTGACAGTGTAGAGTGTGGTGACCCCCTCCCCACAAGCCAACATCCCTTTGCCACCTCCAGATACTGGTAGTCTGACTTCTGAGCCGCTCTCCTGACCACTAGGCTCTACTGCCTCAGTAGATACCTTTAAAGAAAAGTAATTCCCATATCCTCCATGCCAAAGAGCAAACGCAGAATGGTATCACTGGGAGGCCTTGCAACAGCTTGCCAACCTCATGCCACTGATGCTTGTCACTGACCACAGCCTCTCATCACTTTAGCAATAATTCAATTACCAGTTCCTGGGCACCTTCAGGCACAAAGCCCCTCCCATGGGTCCCCGTTGTCTTCCTGAGAAAACCAGGGCACAAGTAGATTTGTTGGCCCTAACGAGAGCTCTTCTCCACCTGACAGTAGCTACTGAGCATGTGCTAAGTACAGCCTTAAGACTGCCCAGTCTGCCTCCCAAGACGGAGGTCCTGGCCAGCTGGGAAGTGCTACGTGGGCTCTGGCACCAGAGGCTCACACAGCAGATGTTGCCACCTCAGTGTCGGCCCGATTATGATGTTAACACCCTGGACGTTAATCCCTGGGTCCCTGCCAGCCGGGACCTGCTCTGCACTCTGGTTATTAAACCATGTCTTCTTGGGGGATCAATGAAGGGTCTTGGGAATGCCACACTTTTAACTGGTCAGATTCAAAGCCCAACTTCTCCTCTGCCTCACATTCAAGGCCTGAGATCTCCAAGTATTTTAGCAGTTTGAATGCCTGCCCGAGTTACCACAGGGCAGTCAGTAAGGATTGTTCTTGCAACTGAGACCCAGAAAATTAAATGTCTTACTCAAGGAAACAAAACACATTTGCAAGAGCTCCTGGAATACAAATTCACTTTCCTGATACCAGGTTTTTGAAACTTGTTAAATAAATGGTTAAGTTCCACAACAGTAGCACAGTGTCTGGCACAGAGTAAATATTTTTGGCATGAATGACTAGTCCTGATTCAAATTCAATATCAGATCTATGATCTATAGTTCAACACTGAGTTGTCTAAAGGTAGAGTGTCCACTCTGCATTATCAGTAACAAATTCTTTAACACCTGTGTCCTCACCATCCAGAGCACCCAGAGCCACCTCTCCTTCTGTCCAGACTGTTTGTAAGCTACAGAAGCATGTCCCAGAGGAACCTGACCTAGGTGCAGGACCATGGAGGGCTTCTGAGAGACGGCTAAGTCTATTAGAAATGGGGATATGTAGGTACAAACCTGGCAGTGGCACATTTGGGGGTAGTACGAGAGCAGATTTGGAAAGTGCATTTTGGGCAGAGGAAACAGCTTGTACAATATCCTGTGGCTGGATTACGAAGAGGAGGTGGAAAGGAATAGGAAGGGACAAGCGGGAGGAGACAGACTAGCCTTAGGCATTATGCCACTGAGTGAGCCATGTTCATTTTGGTCTTTTTTAAAAAAAATTTATTTCAAATATTCATGACATACAAAGCTGATTGTCCCCCCTCCTGCCCATGATGTGGGGGCCAGATTCATATTGGGGATATACCCATTACCAGAAATCACTTTTGTACCCTTTGTCCCCTTCCAATCATCCCCCAACCTTCCTCCCCTTCCACTCTCCCCTCAACTCCAGTTTGTAGCCCTAGGAATGTTCCCTCCCTCTGTTGGATCATGAGACTACTGTGGTCTTTCTTTCCTTCCTTCTTTCTCTCTTAGCTCCCACATATAAGTGAGCACATGCGGTATTTATCCCTCTGTGCTTTGCTTGTTTCACTCAACATAAGTTTCTCCAGGTTCATCTATGTTGTCACAAATGGGAGTATTTCATTCTTTTATATGGCAGAGTAGTGTTCCATAGTGTATATATACCACATTTTCCTTATCCAATCATCTATTAATGGACATTTAGGTTGGTTCCATATCCGGGCTGTTGTAAACAGAGCTGCAGTAAACACGGGAGTACAGGTATCTCTTTGACATGATGATTTCCATTCCTCTGGATATATACCCAGAAGAGGGATTGCTGGATCATATGGAAGATCTATCTGTAGTTGTTTGAGAAACCTCCATACTGTTTTCCAAAGTGGTTGTACTAATTTACAGTCCCACCAACAGTGCAGTAGTGTTCCCTTCTCTCCACACCCTCGCCAGCATTTGTTATTCACTGTGGTTTTGATCATAGCCAGTCTAACTGGAGTGAGGTGGTATCTCAATGTGGTTTTAATTTGCATTTCCCTGATGACTAGTGGTGTTGAGCATTTTTTTCATGTATCTGTTGGCCATTTCTATGTCTTCCTTTGAAAAAATGTCTATTCAGCTCCTTTGCCCACTTTTTAATTGGGTCATTAATTTTTTTTACTGTATAATTGCTTGAGTTCTATATATTCTGGATATTAGTCCCTTGTCAGATGCACAGTTGGCAAACATGTTCTCCCACTATGTAGGTTGTCATTTCACTCTGTTGATTGTTTCTTTTGCTGTGCAGAAACTTTTTAGTTTGATATAGTCCCATTTGTTTATTTTTTCTTTTGCTGCTTGTGCTTTGGGACTCATGTTCATAAAGCCTGTGCCCAGACCTAACTGCTGAAGTGTTTCACCTATATTTTCCCTTAGTAATTTTACAGTTTCAGGTCTTATGTCTAGGTCTTTCATCCATTTTGAGTTGATTTTAGTGTATGGTGAGAGATGCATATCTAGTTTCATTCTTCTGCATATGGATATCCAGTTTTCCCAGCACCCTTTGTTAAAGAGGCAATCTTTTCCCCAATGTAGATTTTTGTTGCCTTTGTCTAATATCAGATGGCTATAAGCCTGAGGAGTGATTTCTGGGCTCTCTATTCTACTCCTCTGGTCTGAATGTCTATTTTTATACCAGTACCATGCTGTTTTGGTTACAACAGCTTGGTAGTGTAATTTGAAGTCAGGCAGAGTTATGCCTCTGGCTTTGTTTTGTTTGCTCAGGATTGCTTTGGTTATTCAGGGTCTTTTGTTTTTCCATATGAAAGGTAAGATTATCTTTTCCATTTCTGTGAAGAGTGTCATTTTGGTCTTTGTTCCAAAAGCAGTGGGCAGTCATTGAAGAGTTTCAGAGGTGAGGAGCAGCAGGGGTGAAGCAATCAGACTTGATCTTGAACAGACTGGGGAGGAGCCGAGGATGCATGCAGGAAGCCCAGGGGGAAGCTAAGACACAGACCAGGTGAAAGAGGATCATGACTTAGACCAAGGACACAGCAGCAGAGACAAAGAGAAGAGCATGGATTTAAAAGATAGTTAGGACCTAATGGATTAGACATGGGAACAAGGGAAAGAGAAATGTTAAGGGGGACTCTCAGAATCCTGACTCTCACAACTGGAGACGATGAGGCAGGAGGTGGCAGGAGAGGACCACGTTGGAGGGATAGGGGGTGACATGGGGAAGTGGTGTGAATCATAAGCTCAGGTTTAGGATGCCTGTGTTTGAGATGTTTTGGAGACATTCAAGTGGAGACATTCTGCAGGGAGTTGGAAGTACAGAAGTAGAGTTTGGAGAAGTCAGGGCCAGAGTGATAAATATGAGTCATTGATCTGATAGTGGCAAATGAAACCATAGACTTCAACAAGATTTCTTAGGGACAGATTACATCAAAGAGATGTACCATGATTTACTTAAGCATTTTCCCACTACTGGACATTTGGGTTGTTTCTGTCTTTTGACACTATAAACGGCCCAGTAACAAGCACTCTTGTTCTAATTTATAGCCTTTTCCATATTCTAGGTTAATTTTCGAAGTTGCCTACATTGGTAACATGGTTAGCAATGAATATCTGCTAAGAAAATGAATACATCATGTTCATTCTCCCCAAAATGGAATAGAAATCCTTTTCTGATTGACCACTATTTGTGATGCCTATGTAGCTGCTCTCTTCTGATATCTGGGTGATTTATTGTGTTCTCTAACTAGCCCAATCAAAGGGACTTTCTTCCTTTGAATTCTAATGGCTAATCTTAGAAACACTCCAATCTTATCCTTCAGAAGCCTTATATTTTAGGATATATACACACACAAGGCGCAATTGTCTACCCCACTATAAGGACTTGGAACTTGAGAGCTGAGACTATGTTTTGTACTTCTTGAATACCTCTCAGAGCCTAGCAAAACCCTGCACAAGGTCTATGTGTAATGATTACTGTAGATGAACTAAGTAGTCAAGAGGACATTAAACCCCTGCTATTTACCAAGACCTGTTCTGGGAACTTTGAACACAAAGTATATTTCAACCCTCCAAAAAAAGATTTTATGCCAATTTTGCAAAGGTATCAGGGTAGTTATATCTAATATAACAACTAAGCCCCCAAATCCCAGTGGCTCCATACACAGTTTGTTTCTCACTTGCTCTGTGTCTAAAACAGGCAGCTCTCCTGCTAGCATTGATTCAGAGACATGTGCCTTTCAATCCATGGGTCCACAACCTTCACTGCAGTTTCTGAGGCTATCCTGGTCCTGTGCCTCACCTAAAGGGAAAAGAGCTAGGCAGAGAGCCTGGGAGATGGTCTTATGGGTGAGGCTTGGAAGTGGCACAGATCCTGTTTATGAGGGTACTTCAAAGAGTTTATGGAAAGATTCTTACTACCTTTTAATTTTATTTTTCCACAAACTTTTTGAAGCACATTCATATCACATGTCACTGCCTAGAACTTGGTCACATGGTCATACCTAACTGCAAGGAAGGATGTGAAATGTAGTCAAGTTGAGTCCTTGACTGCAGGGGAAACAGGATTGGGTGATTCATAGTAGTTGCTGCCCCATGAAGGTAGAAACCAAAGGCCAGAGATGTGAAATAACTTACCTGATATTGCTCAGCCTATATACACAAGGATTCACTCCCAAGTCCACATAACTCCAAAGTCTATGCTTTCTCCACTACATCCTACTGATTGACAACAATTACTGGGCTCCTATCCTTTTAGGGTCTCTAAGATGCATCTATTTAAATCACCTTGGCAATTGTTTAATTTCTCATACAGCCCAACTTCAAGCTGCAACAGATTCACCCTAACCCAAGTTTCAGATGGATTTTGCAGATGCATCCTCTGTTTCTTCCTGGCTTTCTCCTTTAACAAGTCAATCAAAAAAAAAAAAAAAAAAAAAAAACAAGGTCAATCAACTCGCCGACATGCCCTTGCATGAAGTAGGCACATATTCCTGTTTTAAAGTCTATGCCTTATAAACTTGACATATTCAGATGCTGTGGCTTTTATCATGAGGAAATTAAAGCTCTTAAAATGTCAGAATGTTTTTGTTTCATTTGACATTCTCACCACAGGTCAAACTGCCTCCAAAACAGATGTGTCTAAATGGCTGTCTAACCATATCGCTCAGAATGGCTTTTTAGGAAGTCAAGGGCATCCAGGAGGGTGGTGATCCTGAGTGTCAGTAATTCTGGATCTGTTCCCATGCAAGCAAGTTACGTCCACCGAGTTACAGATTCTAGGCTTGGAAAACCAAAAGGGATCTTGGGAGGTCATCGGGTCTACCTCTTGTTTTGGAAGCATAAACCATAGCATCTTAAAGTTGGGGAAAATAATGGCATTGGTAATAACAGTAGCAGTTACCCTCAATGAAAGCATTCATTATGGAGAGCACACTTTGTGCCACACAACGTTATAGAATCTGAAGATAAAACTGCAGAAAACAAGGTTCCTGGCCTCATGGAGCTGACATTCTAATAGGGGAAATAGCTAAGGCACAAATAAATACGTAATGCATCGGGTGATGATGACTGCTATGAAGACAAAGTAAGGGGAGAGGGTGCAGAGCGATGGCATGGGAAGTTGTTAGGTTGTGCAGAGTGGCCAGGGAGGGTCCCTCTGACATTTGAGCAAAGACCTGAAGAAGTGAGGTGGTGATGCTCTAGGCAGAGGGAATAGTTCATGAAGAGGCTTGAAGGCTTGAAATAGTTAGTGAAAACATTTGGCATTTTCCAGAAACAGCAAGTAGACCAGGTGAACTGGGGGAGAGAGGTAGAAGAGGTGGCAGAGAATGGGGACACATCAGGGAGGGTTTTGTAGCCTGTGGTGAAGATATTTGGCTTTATCTGAACTGAGATAAGGAGGCTTGAGGGTCAGCATAGCTAGAGAAGAGAGGTTTGAGGACCAAGTCCTGGGCACTCCACCATTCAGGGGGAGAGAAGATGGAGAGAATCCTGCAAAGAGACTGAGAAGGAGTAGCCGGTGAGGTAGGGAGAGCCCAGAGAGGGGGTGCCTGAAGGCAAGCAAAGAAGGGGCTCATGGAGGGAGTGATCGACCAAGTCAAATGCCACCGATTGCTCAAGTGAGATGAGGACAGAGACCTGACCATCAGATCTGACAAGCAGAGGTCACTGGTAACTGTGCCATGAGCAGAGGATGCTGGAGATGAAAGCCTGACTGGAGAGCACTCGAGAAAGATGAAGAGGATGAGAGGAGAGAAGAGGGATCTCTCTCTATCTCACTACCTATCTCTCTCTATCTCTACTTATCTCTGTATCTCTCCTAGTATTTGCTGGGCACAGTACATGCTCCTTATGTGAGTTTCCCAATTTAATCCACAGGACCATTTTTTTTGGGGGGGAGGGCGGGTTTGTTTTCTCCATTTTACAAACGAGGCCTGGGAAGATATGCAGCTCATAAGTGTGAAAGCTGGACTTGGCCTTTATGAGAGCGAGACCCCAAAGCTCCATCTTCTTTCCTCTGGGCTAGTCTACATCCCTTAGAGGTGATCTGGAACAACCAACACAAAATGAATTCCCACTTTTTAAAAATCTCAGAAAATGGGTCATTCAGCTTCTCTTTGAACAGTGTTTGAGTGGCTCTAATGATTAGCATCCCTCCTTTCAATTTTTAATCACAGAAGTTCCATGATCCACCCCTGTACATGACCACACAATGCCGTGCATTCTTCAAGGAAGCTCTCCTTTTATTACTCCACTTTCTTCCCCATTAAAAAATAAAGTCTTATTTAAATAGAAAAACTATCCTGTTGATACCGACTCTTAGGAGAGTGTGAGCATTAGAGCTCTTTTTCCATCTCAGACCCTTGCCTGAGCTCCAGCCCTAGACAGAAAGCCCCTGTGCATGCTGGAAATCTCCACCTGGATGTCCCCCTGGCCCTGGGACCTGCTGAGATGCTTTAGCTGCAAGTAAGAGAAGACACAGCTGAAGCTGGCTTCACAGCAAGGAAATGGGTCACTCACATAACTGGGCAGCTCCAGCCTGTTTATTTGCCTGTTTCTCTCACTATCCTCAGGCTGGTCATGAGTCAGGTACAGTGGTTTGGTGCTACCCACCCAGAAAGGACCACACCTGGAGGATCAGAGAGGAACTTTCCAATTGTTCTCATATAGAAGCAAGGAAGCTGCTTTCCCAGAAGCCTCCAGAAAACCTCTCCTCCTGTCTCATTACCCACACTGGTCACATAGCCACTCACACTCTAACATTGGCCAAGGATAGGTTACCTGCCCAGAGAGGAGGACCGCCCCTGGAGCTGGGGCTGGGGTCGGCTTCCCCTAAAAGACATGGACTACCCAGAGAAAGGGGCAGGGAGGCCATTGTTGAACAAAATCAGTGTTCTGTGAGGAAGGAGAAAGGACCAAATGGACACGAAGGAAGTGACACCCCATCTCTGCCATGTCCGAGTCCATAACTGAACTCACTTCCTCACCCCTCCCCCTGCTCTACGCTGCCCCGCAGAGCATGAAAACCTTATCCACGAGCTTACGGAACTCAGAAGACAAGAGCTCACCATCCGCTTGTCTCCTGTGTGCCCTGAGTCCCTGTGTCCTGCCCCTTCCACCCACTAACTGGCTTAAGAACCCGTCTACTTCTCTCCTTTCCGCCTGACTCTGGGCTGCCACCAGCCCTGCCTGGGCTATTACAACAGCATCCTCACTAGTTTCTCTATTTCCTCCACATCCCTTCACACACATCTCCACCGGGAGCTCATGTCTCAAAAGAGAAAACCTGACAGTCTTGCTCCCCTTTGTGAAGGCCTTCATTGGCCACCTGAGACTTCCAGGTTTGTGTCCGGCTCTCTCGCAGGGCCAACAGGACCTTTCATGACTTCTGCCCGCCCCTCCAACCATCTCCTGACCCTTTCCATACAGCCAGGTTTGTGCCATACTGAACCACCTGTAGATCCCCTGGTGTTTGCTGTTCCCAACTCTGGACAGAACCACTCTTTCCCGCCTCGATAAATGGCCACATCTACCCGCTGCTTAGGTGAAAATCCTGAAAGTTACCCGTGATTTATCACTTTCCTTCTCCCATCACATCTAATCCTTCCATGGTTAATGATGACCCTGCCTCCAGAACATAATCCCAAACCATCATCTCTGTCCCTGTCCACAGCTCCCACATCAACCCAGGCCACCACAGCTTCTCACTGGGTCTGCCACGACAGCTGACCAACCAGTCTACTCACCCACTCCTGCCCTTGCGAACAATGCTTAAAGTCCTCACCAGGGCCCACAGGAGTTACGTGGTATGGCCCCTGCTTAACTCTCTGACCACATCTCCCCCATCCCCGTCCCCCTGACTCACTGCCTTTTTCTGATCCCTGTAGACACCAAGTTTGTTCCCACCTAAAAGCCCTTATGCTTGCTGTTTTCCCCATCCCCCCAGAAAGTTCTTCCCCAGGCCTTTGCATCGCTGACTCAGCCTGCAGCATGTGAGGTCATCTCTCTGAGGTGGCCTCCCTGGCCACCTTTATACCCACCGTGCCCTCAGATCACATTATACTTTAGTATAGTTTTCATGGCACATCACTACTTGAAAGCCTCTTCTTTGTCGATTTGCTTACCTGCTCGTTGCCAGTTCTCCTGGAATATAAGCTCTCTGAAAGCAGGGACCTTCTTTATCTTGTCCACTCGATCCTTGGGAACCTTGGGAACTTATGGCTGGAACACAGCAGGAGCTCAATATATGTGTTGAATGAATGAATGATCAAGGGGCTATTCCACCTTTCTGGCTTGTGTGCTTCCCATAAGCTGCCCCCTCTACCTGCCCGATTCCTCTGTGTCCTTCGTACTCAGCTCTGTTGATCATCCGCTCACGCACACACACGCACGCACACACGAGTGCAGTGAGTTGGCTGCCTCTTCTTTATCTCCCGTGGTGACACTCAACAGTTACTTCTGTCGCTGTATGTAACACTCTGCACTGCAGCTATGGCCCTTCCGCCATGCTCTGAGCTCCCTGGGGATGGGGCTGTGTCCTTCCACTCTGCATCTCGATCACCAGCTCATCAACTGCCTGGGGAAGGCACTGGGTGACTGCCAAATGAATGAATGAATGAGTGAATGAATGAATGTGTTCTTTACTGATATTTAAAGCTTTGGTTATTCCTTAAGATAAAATCAGACCCGTATTAGCCATTTCTCTCAATAACTCTCCCTGTTTGAGATTTTGGGAGGCTAATTCCCTCCCAATAATTCCCTTTAAGTCTTTGCTGTTGCTGGCTAACACTTACAAGCTAATGCTTCTCTGAATTATTTTGGAACTGGAGCCTGCCTTGGCATTATATTTCTGATTGGTTGCTATTTGTTTTGACAGTTGTCGGATTTTTTTATTTATACCAGGCTCCCCCTGGGGTTTAGTTTACTGGATCCTCTCAATCTAACACCTAGAAAGAAGAGAAAATGACTTACCTGTAAATCTTTTTTATTGAAGGTGTACCATAAAACAGATCTTTCACCTCTCTACTCTCTCCCGAGATTTAAGGATTCTGGGTTTTTATTGTCGTCTTTACCACTCATTTCAAAAGGACAGAGAAGTGGGGGGCTGGAGTGGCTTATTAGCACCACAGAGGAGGACCCACAGGATTCACACTTTCCTGCCAGTGGACCCAGCCAACTGGAGCTTTCCAGGGAGTTCTTGACAGTTTTGTATCAGAAACACACAGCAAGCTGAGGACATTTATTATACGGCGCACATCCATAGAGCTGACATTACAGGCCACTTTCTTCTACCTGTCCTTTCCATTTGATTTCTGGCAGATATCCATGGATAAAGCCAATAATTTCCACTGGGAAAGCCGAGCCCTAAATATAAATGAGGGGACTTCTGGGGCTCCTACGGAGAGAAACTTTCCCTTGCTCATTTTAACTGGTGTTTCCACTCATCAGAGATGGAGCAGAGCTGAGGCGTTTGCAGGAAATGAATATTTCTGAAACGCAAACATTCCTTCCTCCGGTTACCTCCCTCCCCCTCTCTAATATCCATTCAGGCTGGAGTGTTGATTAAGGTCAACGGGAAATTGCTTAATGCTTTATGCATATTTTGTCTCCACACACACTAGTCACTTTGTACCTTCCAAAAACATCTTGTCCCCAAATATCTATCCTTTTTTATAAATAAGAGTATATTATTCTCTGATTGTATAAGCAAAATCTGCTCATTATTAAACCTTTAGTAAATGCTGAAAAGTGTAAAGAAGACAGAATAATTCATAACATTCTTACCCAACTAAGCATTGATAACATTTTAGGAGAAATATTAAAATTTCTTTCTCTTTTTGCTGTGAATGTTGATATACATATATTAAGACTCAGATCATACTGGATACACAATTTTATGCTCTCTTTGTTCTTAGCATCATATCAAAATTTTTCCATGTCCTTAACGTTTGAAAACATGACTTTGAAAACATAATTATATTTTGTTAGCCTAAAAATCCATCTTCAATAAAATAAACCCAGGGCCAGCCTGTGGCTCCCTCGGGAGAGTGTGGTGCTGATACACCAAGGCCACGGGTTCGGATCCCTATATAGGGATGGCCGGTTAGTTCACTTGGGAGAGTGTGGTGCTGACAACACCAAGTCAAGGGTTAAGATCCCCTTACCGGTCATCTTTTAAAAAATAAATTAATTAAATTAAATTAAATAAAGGGACATGAGTTTAAGGAAGCTAAGCCTGAACATGCAGACCTCGAAGCCCAGCTGTGGGTCATGTCATCTCTAGATTGTGGGATTACAAGCAGTTTTCACTTCCTTTTTTATTCCTTTCTGTACAGACTAACTTTGTTATGATAAATATGCTTTGCTTTTACAATCAGAAATAAACCATAATGTTATTTTCATTTTGAAAGGAAACAACACCTAATTATATATTTACCCTGATTTCTCCCTCTCTCTCTCTCTCTCCACACACACACACACGCCCACGTGTGCACACACGCACGCACACACACATACACATCCCCATCCCAAGCCTATTTCCCATTCCCCTTCCCGCTATTCCAGGCACACAGCCTCTAGCCCTGCCACACCTCCCTCCTCCCCCAGGGCCTGGGCAGGTGGGGGTGGGAGTGGGGGCTTTCACCTGATCCCGCAGTCTCTTCCTGTCTGACTCTAGTCCACTGTCTCCAGCCTGATGCCAGGCAGCTGCATGTTCAGCAGAAAGGAGACAAAATTTGATGGAAACAGGCTTTGATATCAGAAGAGCCGTGTTACTTCCTGTCTGTATGGCCCTGACCAAGTCTGAGCTTCAGTTTCCTCATCTGTAAAATGGGGATGAGGATAGCCAGCTTGCAGGACTATACCATGATGAAATGAAGTAAGCTTGCACCAGATCAATGTCTGTTACTGTATCTTCACTGATCATCTCCGGGGCCTCAGTTCTACCCTAGAACTTTCAGTCCTTCCACCGGCCAAGGGTGAGGTCAAGATCTCCTTAGCTATAGCTACAGGATCCTATTCAGCTGGGGGTTTTCTGCTTGCATGAAGTGCTACCTTTTAATGTTGGAGCCAGAAACCTTCGCAAAGGGCTGGGAATCTGGTTTCAAAAGCAAACCACTGAATAGACAAGAATCAAAATATTGCTCACCTCTTAAGAAAGCTCTCTGCTGGCTGTTTGAGGTTCTCAGCTGGCCTTTGCAGTGAAATCCATAAAGATCTTTCATGAATATTACTTTCATTGATAAAGAAGGAAACAGAGCAATGAAACCCTGATGGTTTCTATTTTCTGATCCCACATTTCATCCCATTCAAAAATAAGAAGAAAAGGGGGGGGGAGGAAGAGGAAGGAAGGAGAAAGTGTAAAAATGGGAAAGAGTGGTGTGGGTCAGATTCTTTAAAAAGACCAAAAAAAAAAAAAAAGAAAGAAAGAAACAGTAGTCAAGGATGAAGTAGGTCGAGCGTTTAGGTGACTCGTTCAGAGGCTAAAACAAGTCAGCATCATAGTTAGTCTGCAACTAATACTAACTTTAAATGTGTCAGTGCAGATTTGTAACCAGGTTTTAAGAAAGCTAGCTCAATCTGCTAAATTTTTTATGCCTGCGCCTTTAAATTCCCAAGCAGCATTGCCTGTTACTGAGTAGCCCTTATTCTCCTTTTTTTGCTTTTTTCCAAGAAAATGACTAGAGGTAGAAAAACCCATGTAGTCACGCTACTTTCAGTAGGTTTTACTAAAAATCGTTCTTTAAGACCACAGTTAAAGATAAATACAATTTCTCCAAAGCTGAGCTGTTTTGTGAAGTCAGACAAAGCATAACACAATTTTTTTTAAAACCTTATTACCTACTATCGTTGGTGATTATCTGGATGTAACACATTACAGCTTGCAGAATTGAGCAGCCTACTATATACTTGGAAGCACCGCTTATTCATTCAACAGTATTTACCCAGCAGAGTTTGTGGGAGGTGCTGTCTGGACCCTGGGGACACCAACCAAGGCAGGTGAGGGGTGCCTGTGCCCTGCCCTGACGGACCCTACCCTCCAGAGAGGGAATGGGTGGGCACACAAGCAATTAAGGCAGAATGTGATCTCAAATTATAGTGCCAAGAAAGACTGGCTCATCCAATCCTTGTTTAAAATAAGGTCCAGGGAGGGAAAGGAACTTGCCCAAGGTCACACAGCAAGTTAGTGGGAGAGCTAGAATGAGTTTTCAGACTACATATTCGGTGCTCTTTCCTCTGCATAAAGAATCAACTTCAGTTTAAGTTTTGAAATGTGCCGCAGTCCCATGCCTGGGATTATGCAAAGTTAGTGGAGATGCAGAAATCCATTTTTAACACATTTTAGGGCCCTGGCCTCCAAGAATGTTACATCTGGAAGGGACTCCAAGCATCACCTTAGGGTACATCACCCCAGAGCTATAGAATCAGTCTTTGGGACGGGACTCACAACTGCTTCCTAGCCACTTTAAGCCTTTATCAAGCCTTTCCCAGGGCACCAGGAACAGGTTCAGAGAGGGGTCAGCAAGATGAAGGAGCAACTGGGACTCTGGAAAGTGGAAGAAAGACAGGCAGGGAGACAGTTTAGGATGGTCTTCGCTGGCATTGTTTTGGGAGGCAGACAGACCTGGATTCAAATCCTGGTTCTGACCCTCATGTTGGGTGGCTGTGAGTAAACAGCCTGACCTCTCTGGGTTTTCTTATCTGTAAAAGGGAAACCATGCATCCCTCTACCTCATAGATTCACTACAGGGCTCAGGGAGTTCAGGGGGGATGGTGTGTGAGCTGGCCCACAGGTGGTGCTATGTAAAGGAGAGCCGTTTTTCTAGTACCAGGAGGGTGCTGAGAAGGTGCAAGAAACCTTGGCCTGGTTCGAGGCTTCACCTTGGGCTATCCCCGCCACCTCCCACGCAGACTCGCAGCATTTGCAGGTGCTACATGCATGGTTTGGGAATGATTCTTGAGATTTCTAGAATTCCTAATCACAAATTCCAGGGAACCTGATCCCTTGATATCCAAAGTTCAAGGGAGAAAACTTCTCCACTCCAGGGATCCCCAAGGCTCTGAGAACTGATACATCTTAATGCTGTGGGCTGAGGAGCCACCCAGCAGGAACAGCACAGTCCAGGATCTGGGAGCAGAAAGGCCCTTAGAGAACATTGAGACCAATTCCACCTTGGAGGCCCAGAGAGGTCAGGAAACTTGTCCAAGGTCACACGGAGCATTATTGGGGTTGACCAGTACAGCCTCAGTCTCCTCATCCCAACAACAGGGATAATGATTGAGCTTTCTAAGAGGATTCAGCAACATGTCACAGTAGAACATTTTGCACAATAACTGGCCCACGAATGTCTCAATGAAGGACACTAATAGTAGTTATCATTATTATCACTATCATCATCATCAATATTATTATCATTCATTTTTAAGGAATTCCCCAGACTCTCAGTCTGGTCCCTTTCAGAGCCCCACTCTTCCAGACTCAGTCCCTCTGTGTTAGCAGCTAACACACTCACTCGGGGCCAGCCACTGCTACTCCTACCCCCTCGGTCCTCACACTGATATGAAATGAGGTAGGTGTTCCTGTTCCCCCGTTTCCCAGAGTGGGAAACTGAGCACAGGACAATTGCGTCACATGCCTAAGATGACACCACCAGGAAGGGGCAGGGCAGTGATTTTTCTGAGGAAGTCTGCCCTGGCATATTCTTGACAGATGCTATACTGCCTCTTAACACTTCAAAAGCTTCTCCAAAGTTATGCCTCCCTTGATCATCTAAATTTTGAAGACTGAGGTATGACTTGTCTTACCTTTTAAGCAATTTAGTGTCAGAATGGGGCTGTCATAGAGCAGGGGCCTAAAAACTGTTTGTACCTTTCTCCAGAGTTTCAGAGCCAAATCTGTGCTTTCACTGGATGTGTTTTGGCTCCTGTTCCCCCCCGTGGATGACCTGTGTCTATGTGCATTGCTGAGTTCTCTTTTCCTATTCTAAGGGTAGGGACAGATTTAAACCAATGGATCACCAATTGTGGCCCCTGGACTATCAGCACTTGGGAACTTGTAAGAAAAGCAGATTCTCTGGCTTCACCCCAAATTCATGGAATCAGAAACTCGGAGGGGCGGGGGGTAGTGGGGAGCAGCAATGTGTGTTTCAACAAGACGTCCAGGAGATTCTGATGCACACTAACAAGTGAGAACTGCTGATTGCACAGATCGTACCGCACCTAGCATGTGCCCAGCACACAGTGGGGGCTCAGGAAATGTTGGCTGAGCCAACAAGCCAGGTCTGAATCCTGCCCCACCACTGACAAGCTGAGCAACCTTGGGCAAGTCGGTTAACATCTCTAGATTTCAGTTTCCTCATCTGCAAACAGGGAATGGAAGTACTGCCTACTTTAGTAGTGTTTGGAGGATTAGATGAGATTGTAGGTATAAAGCATTGAGCAGGGTGAGCAACAGATAGTGAGTGCTCGGTAACTGTCACCTGCTGTTTAATTGTTGCTGTAGTTGGCAAATACACGAACCGACATGCATACTTAACATGATGGAAAACAGCATGGCTCACCTTGCAAACCTGCAAGTTTGTCTTAAATAGCTAAAGCTCCAGCTCTCTTCTTAATTCAAAGCTATTCAAGAATTATTTATTGAGTATCTACTATTTGCCAGCACCTTTTCAATTCTGTGATGCCAGAATCAATAAGGCACTGTCCTCCCAGGAGACAAATGCAACTACACTGCGTGGGCAGTGGGGGTTGGGGTATGTGTCACAGTACCAGCCTGTGCATGGAGCAGGAAGGGGAGGCTCCAGGAATGTGTGTGCACATGTGTGTGCATGTGTGCGTACATATACACACACTCTTACTTAATCTTTTATGTTTTTAGTAAAAAGCACATACGGACATTAGGGAGAATTCATTCTGCTCTCTTGACTTCTCCTGTATCATTTTCAAGAATGAGCTGAATATCTATCAGATATCATTATTAGTCATTCATCCAAGCACCCAGCACAATCCAAAAGCAAGTCATCGTTGCCTTCAAATTGCTCCCATCTCATAAGATGTAAGATTCCTAAAGACTAAATATGTGACCAGAACAGACTGGCTTGGGCTAGGTGGCAAATCCAATAGCCAGTAGCAGGTTGGGTAAAGGTCGCTCTCACTCTAGACTTCCAGAAATGGGGAAGAGGAGGTGCAACCCAAGTCAGACTTGAAGGATGAGGAATCAAGTAGTAAATATTCCTTCCTTTTTGAGCTTGTGGACTCTCTGATGCAAGGCTCCACGCTGAGTATTTAACATGCATGTCTCTTGCAAGTTCCATAACAAACCCAGTAGGTGGCCTCACATCACCACCAGCACCATTTTACAGAGAAGTTAAGTAACTTGCCCAAGGTCACACAGACAGTAAGAGTTGTTGGGATTCAAATCTGGGGAGCTTTATTCAATAAGCCTGTGCTCTTAAACATTCTACCACATCATAGAACAAGTGAACTGACAGAAGGGACCAGAAGAGATTTTCTATGTAGCTATTGTTTATTTGAAAGAAAAGGAAAAAAACATCAGAATCCTTTTTCTCCAAACGCCTCCATGTGAACACATTTCTCTCCACTCTGTAAGCCGCACTCTGGAGTATGAGTTTTGCTATCACTTAGTTGAGAGTCATTCAATTGCATCCCAGAGGACCACCTGCCTTCAGTTCTCACGTCAGTAAAGTAATGCTTCCCTGAGCCACTTTCCCTCTGCAAACAGATTTGGAAGATTTGTACCGAAAGGTGAGTGTCCAATTACTTGTCTTTGCTGGCCTGCTCTGTTGTAATCTAAGCGAAGTCATAGAAGATGGGGTGGGATTTCCCGGCATCAATTAGTCCTTCCTAGACTCAGCAGTCTATGTACTGTGTGTGTGTGTGTGTGTGTGTGCACGCGCATATGTGTTTTCTAGTTGATGATAATCTTTTAAAATCCACTTAAGCATAACTGGCTTATAAAGATCTGCAGAGGCGCCTTTCTACTCAGCACGGCTGTGCCATTTCAGTGCTGGAGTATGTCTTTGTGTTTACACAAAGCAGTGACCCCAAGTGACAGCATTTAACTTTTAACAGATTGATAAACATGTCCAGCTGCCACTAGAGTGGCATGTTTGCCCAACTTTCAAGTGACAACAATTGGCTTTCAGATTGAAATCTTTTACCTTATAAAGACTAAACTTCTCTCTCGCAGTCTATGTCTGTGGAAAGTCAGAATCACGGAATAACACTTTCATTTTTCAAATTATTTGATGAACTGAGACTTTGATTTTGCATCACAAAAGCAGTATGGGCAGGAAATTCACCACCTTAATTATCACCCAATAATGCACAAAGAACAGGGGCAAAGGTGGATAGAGGGCTACTGCCAACTAAAGTCAAAGGACATTGTAGTGGTCTTCATGAATGAGGGTCTCGAGAGAATTCAAAGTGAAAACATTGGTGGACACACGAGTCAACACTTGGTACATATTGGCCAAGGCATAATGAACTCAAAAGAGACCCCAGCAAAATAACATCACCCATGGCATTAAATCAATGTTGTTCATTTGAATTCTATTCAATGAATTAAACAGAGTATGGCAGCTCTGTATTTACTTGGTAATTTTGTTTATATTAGCCAATTGTGTGAGAGCTATAAGCAGGAGCAGAAGAAATTTGCACCTAGTGATATATTTTCACATTTTAAACATCAGAATTTTTAAAAACTCTGTCATCCTACGGTGCTATGAATACTGTGCTCATTTAGTTCACCTTTAAATGACCCAAGCTTGAGAAACCCTAATGCAGCAGAATAAGCATAGAATTGGAGACCTGACCACACTGAGTTTAAATCCTGCCTCTGCCACATAGCCACTGTGTGATCTTGGGCAATCCCTTAACCTTCCTGAGCCTCAGTTTCCTCATCTGAATGGAAATAATAAGACTGGCCTTACAAGTTGGCTGTGAGAATTTTAAAAGATTTTTATGGAAAGTGCCAAGCACATAGGAGGCACTCACTAAAAGTCAATTTCCTTCCCTTTTCTCTGAGTTTCATCCCCATCTATATGCTATTCTGTTGCTTCCCTCCTTCCTTTTCAGAAGTGGAGGATAGGCCTGAAGGAGCAGCCACACCCACTATCAACAGCTCTTGCCTGATTGTGCCCATTTCGTGTTTCTGGTTGGTCAGGACTAGGGTAGGCAAGCCCCGGCGGCCAGCACGGAGGCACAGAGGTAGAGGGGATGCTTAGTACACACAGTTGCCACCCATCTCCCTGGGAAAGGGAGAGCCAATCACTGGCATGAGGGCAGTAAGTGACCTGGAAGTAGATGGGGGCAGCCTCTGCAGCCAGGATGTGACAGAGGAGCAGCTGCCTCTGAGGGGCCCCCACAGGCACACTTGGCAGCTTTCCTCCGGGATTAACCCAGGTTCCAGTCCAGCTGGAGATGCAGCCATATGGCAGCAAGCTTCTCTTTAGAAAAAAAGGGGAGGTCAATCCTACCAAGAACCAAGGGAGCAAAGTCACAGAGGAGAGGCTGGCAGTGTACTGGAATCAGTCCTAGAGCCCACCAGATGTCACCAGCACACAACTCAGAATTCACTACCTGTCCCAACCCCCCACCCACCCTCTCCACCTAGGATGGCATTTAGCCACGTAAAACCAGACGATCATTCAATGCCTGTTTATTGATCAGCTAATATAGCCAGGTAGATACTGCACAGTCCACATGCTTGCACTCTTGGCAAGCAGCTGAGATGTGAAGGGCTTTTAAGTTTTAGGTTGATAGCTAATAGTTACCAGCAGATGCTGGTAGAATGTGGCAGATGCTCAACATAAATGATCTCAACTCATCTTCCCTGAAATCCTCAAAAGCAGGAGCTGCTCCCCCAGTCTGCAGGTGAACAAACAAGCTCAGAGACAGTAAGCAGAGATGTGATAAAGGCGGAGTTTAATCCTTGGACCATCTGATCCATATCTATTCCACCACACCATGTTGCCTTTTGAACTTAAGGTGGGAAAAAGAGACTGATGTTTTATGAAACACCCACTACGTGCCAGGAATAGGGATTTTACAAGATTTCTTCCTTTGATCTTCATAATAAGCCTATGAGGTAGATATGATTACACATCTTTTTCACATGAGGAAAGTGAGACTCAAATGGATTGGGGAGTTGGCTCAACATGAACTAGCTGGTAAGTGACAAAGCCAAGGTTCACACCAGGCCTGTCTGCTTCCAGAAGCTGGTGTGCCTCCCCTCCCCCAGGTTCATCCCCTAAGCAGGTTGCCAGATTACAGCATCTCCAGCATGACTAGACTGATACAATAATTCTACCCGCCATCAGCTACCATATCTAGAGCATCTGCTTTGCTTTTAGCCTTGTACTAAGCTTTGTAATGGATTTTTTTTAGTAACTTCTAGTCCCCTAGGACCGCCCATCCAGATAGGTAGATAAGACATGAAAACACGAAGAAAGAATGCTAAATATATCAGTGTTCTAAGAGACCAGAAGATGGAGAAATACCAATCTCCCCACCCCCACATCCTCTGCCTATCACATTCTTAGTCATTCTCGAGGTCTCAGATTCAACATGGATTTCTCGGGGAGGACTTCATTGAATGCCTAGATTAGATTACATCCTAGTTACATCTCTCCAGGAGTCCCAGACTTCTCCTTCCTAATACCCACCACATGCACTGCCACTTGGTAGATGTCTGCGTCCCCCTACTGGCCTGTGTGATGCTCAAGGGCAGGGATGGTCTCTGATACATTCACCACTCTCTCCCCAGTGCCTATCACCCCCAATGCCTCGCACAATGCTTGACATAGAGTAGGGAGTAAATAAATCGTGATGGAATAAATCAATAATGAATTAGTCAGGAAAGTCTTCATAAAGGACGAGGGACCTTAGTTGTGCCTCAGAGAACATGGGACACTCAAATAGGTCATGAGAAGGGAGATAGCTCGCCGAGGCAGGGAAAACATTATGAGCCAAGCAAACAGGACAAAATGGTCTCATGCCAACTAGATAGCAATATAGGGAACAAAATGCATCTCAACCCGCACCTCACACCATACAGAAAAAAATCAATCTCTAATCAATTACAGATCTAAATGAGAAAGGAAATACAGTAAGGCTTTGTCCAGACCTCTCCTGGCAATACTCTTTCTAGTCTCCAGGGAACTTACACTCTCATTGGGGAGACAGATCAGTATGAACCATTGGAGACAGTAAAGTCCAGTGGTTCATAACGCCTTACACTGCACGGTCCAGCCTCACCAGGATAAATCTCTATAGCAAAAAAACAGATATTGAATATAAGTCTTACCAAAAATGCAACTGCATGAAAAATGCATCAGAAATTCAAAGATGAAATTCAAATAAGGGGAGATTTCAATAATAACTCAATATTAAAATGATTCAACAGTTAACATTTAGAGTTCTTAGTATGTGCCAGGCACTTCTCTAAGCATTTCACCACATTAACTCATTTGACCTTCACCATAACCCTATGAGGAGTATACTTTTCTTATCTCCATATCACAGATAAAGAAACCAAGGCAACAAAAGGTTAAGAAATTCAAGGACATTGTCACTCAAGGGATACCAGATTTGGAGTCAGATGACCTTAATTTCTGAGTTGGAGGTCTTCGAAGCAGATGATTTTACTTTTCTGAGCTCCGGGTTTCAAAAATGGGGGGTGAAGATTCCACCGACCACGTATGTAGTCATGCAGAATAAATGAGAGAATGAACATCAACATACATTCTTACCTTAAAATAGAGTACATCAGTGAGTTCCTTTTTTGAAACTAACACTATTATGGCATTATTTCTTTGGAAAGCAGAAGGCTAAACCAGGCAGCATTTGAAAGATTTATTCATACATGCCACAAATATTGATTGTGCATCTGCTATGTGCCAGGTGCTGTTTTAGACACTGGTGCTGCAGGAATGAAACAAGCAAAGCCCCCGCCCTAGCAGGTTTCTCATTCTAAGTGGGGATGTGGGGTAGTAAACACACAAACGAACAAAAATGTGATTGGACATCAGTGAGTGATACGAGATAAGAAGAAAATAAGCCCAGCTGAGGGACCAGAGGATGCCACTGAGACAATTTTTGATCAGAGACCTGAATGAAGTGAGGGAGACAGCCAGGTGGATGCAGGCCGAGAGCAGTCCAGGCAGGGGAGCCACAGGTGCAAAGCCTGCTTGGTGGGTCAAAGAAAACTGGGAAGCCAGTGTGGCTGGAGCAGAGTGGATGGGGGAGAGTGGCAGTCAAGTGTAGCTGTCATCACAGACAAAACCAGGTAGGACCCCATAGGCATGGTACCTGTGAGATACATAAGACGTATCCACCGGGCAGCAATCCATGCAGTTTGCTCACTGGTCTTCTATGTGTGAGACTCCAGCCAATCATTACAAATCTTGTGCACACACTTTCCCTCCCAACTAATCAGGCATAGCTTTATATGCTGTAGTGGGCTTATGGCTGCAAATACATCCACGCAATTCATTCATTCCCCAGATATTTACTGAGCACCTGGTGTAGGCCAAGGCCCTGGCTGGGCGGTGGGGATACAGTGTGAACAAAACACATGTAGTCCCTGCTCCAAGGGAAAGCATCCACTAGAGAAGGAGACAAAAGTAAACTGAGTCATGGTGCCTGGTGACGGAGGCCCTTGTCGTCCGTCTGGCACCGCTCAAGAGGTGAGGTGAGGACAGGAGAAGCTGCAACAGGAGAAATTGGTTCTGCCTCCAGACTCTGCAGCTCCTCCTCCCTATGCAGTAGGCCCAGGCCATATATCAGTGCTGCCAATTCCAGATCACAGCTGGTAATGGGCGAATGCATCATTGCAAACCACAGAAAATCCCCAGACCTCATGTGAGTCGATAGGTGCGATCTCTTCCCTCCACAAGCCTCTCACCAGCTACACTAAGCCCAGCAGAATTGATTATGGTATCACAGTCGCCACTACCTGTGGCTCCCACCACGCTGCCAGCTCTCTGCGGTCGTGCTGACGAGGGCTGAGATGGAGCTTGGGCACATGGAACCAGAGAAGGCGGGCAGGCTACCTCCTGCCTAAGGGTACCACGATAAACGCAGCAGCTCCTAAAAGGGCTTATGCTCCAGCGGAGCAGACAGGCCAACGTGGCATTTCAATGTAGTGTGGGAAGTGTCACCAAATGGACGAGTGTGGGGTGCTGTGGGAAACAGAGGAGGGGCCAGCCCAGGCTTTGGGGGGATGCCGGGGGAAGAACAGTGATCAAGGAAGTGTTTCCAGAGGAAAGTATGCGTCAACTGAGAGCTAAAGCACCAGTGGGGAGTATCCAAGGGTAGGCAGAGAGGAGGGCATGGTAGGGAAGTGGGAAGGGGAGGACAGGCAGGAAACCCATGGAAAAGTCTAGAGGTAGGAGAGGGCGTGGTGGGTCCTGGGACTTAGGGCAGCCTGCAGCTTCTGAGGAGTGAAGTAGCAAATCCTGGTGAGTCCTGCAGGCCTCGTCAGAGGCATCGAGGGAGAGGCAGCTCAGGCTCCAGCTTTTGTAAATTGCGGGGGTCGCAGAGCGCAAAGTAGATTGGACGTGAGTAGGAGGGAAGCAGGGACGTTGGCTGGGGGTTGGAGGGTGTTGTAATAAAGAGGGAAAGCTGATAGTGGTCTGGGCTAAGGCATGGATGATTGAAGACATGCTGAAGAATTGACGATTAGGAGGGAGTGGGGATGCAGAGGTAGAAAACAAGGAGGACTCCCAGGTTTGCAGCTTGGGACACAGGCTGGATGAAGGAGAGGTTTAGTATGAGAGAGCCTATGGGAAGAGGATCCGTGGGGGAAATAGACACTAAGTGCAGGTGGAGGTTCAGATACCTGTGGGGTACTCCTGGGGGGCAGCCAGAGCACCAGAAAGTCAGGGGTAAGAAGACGGGTCTGGGTTGGATATTGGATGTCAAGATGTGTGGGTCATCAGGACGTAGATGAAAATTGAAGATGTGAGATGAGAGTTTCCGAGGAGATTCTCCACTCCATACATAGAGTGAAAGGAGAAGAGCACCAAGGGAAGACCCCCAAGAACAACAAACTTGCAAGAAAATTGGAGGAAAAGGAGCCTGCAGAGGAGTCTGAAAATGAGCAGGAAGAAAACTAGGCAACCGCAGGGCCCAGATGCCAGGGTAAGAGGGCACATCAAGATGCCAGGTGGGTCATGTGACTTTAACAGGGCACGGCGGAGGCTGGCAGATGCTGACTGTAGGGACATGTATAGAAATGCCTCCCATAGGAGCATTTGAGTGGGGAAAAGAGGTGTTGGGAAACTTTGTCTTCTACTTTTTCATTACCCTCTGCTCTACATGAAAGTACTGGTGTGAAATCCAAGTTTTATTTAGTGCATTGTTTCCCAAAGGGTGATCCGAAGAATCGAGCCTGATGAGATGAAAGACACACACAGAGAGACACACACACGAAGTCTGTAGTGACATAAATTTTTGGAAAGATTCTGTACTATATTCCCAAATTAGAGTTTGACAGTGCAATTAATGTGCTAAAAGCTCAGAAAAGCCTTTGACTTCATCTAACCCAGCATTTCCCAAACTTATTTCGCTGTGGCATCCCTTTATGTTGTATCTCCTACTAGCATCTCCCAGGGCTGGCATCACACTTTGGAAATTGCAGTATTAGTGGAAAAGAGCATGTCTAATTGACGAAATGTCTGCAGCTACTAAACCTGTGGTAAAAAGCATCCTCTCCCAAGCTTAAGACAAAAGACTTACTTGGTCTGGGTTTCCTCATTCATTCACTGATTTAAAATTTATCAGGTGCCTACTAAGTGGTGGCATAGCCTGAAAGGAGGCAGAGGTGGCATGTTTGGGAAAGTGAGACCTGGGGAGGGCATTCTTTGGATATGCTTGTGGTGGAGACTATGGTTAGCCAAATAACCAGGCAGATGCTGGCCACTTGGGAGGGATGAGGAAAGAAGCATCACTATGGGATGGCTTTCTCTCCTCCAAAAAGTTATGAGATTTTGGAGCAACTATAAATAGTATGGAAAACATTGGGTGATAAAGGCAATGAAAAATACTGGTGAGGGTCCAGGAGACTGGGGACTCTTACCCTAGGCAGAGCAAGAGACAATTCTCAATGTGGTTGTAGTTGCTACCACTTTTTAAGCACCTACTCTGTTTCAGGCACTCTACTTAATAATATAGTAATAGTGGACATTTATTGAATTTGTACTATGCACCAGGTACTCTTCAAAGTCCTTTACAAATATCAGCTTATTTATCCTTCCAACAACCCAGTAGGTACTTATCATCACATTCTCCAGATAAGGGAAGTGAGGGCCTGAGAGCTGACATCTCTTGCCCGAGGTCATGGCTAATAAGTGGCAGAACTGAGATCTGAACCCAGACAGTCTGATTTCTCCAGATATTATACTCTTAAACATTAGATTCTATAGTCATTAAAAATATCCTACTGATACTTGAAGTTGGATTGCTGGGTTCTGAATCTAAAGTGCTAACCGTTACACCCTGGAACCACCCACACTGTTTATGTTCTTTAATTAATACAACTCATAGCTGCAGCACTGAGCCTCCTGAATTCTAGGGGGTCTGACTCTGAAGCCCATACTTGAAGGTCTATTCTCACTTGCCACCCAGACTGCTGTCATTTTTACAAGCTGGAATTGGGGGATAGTCAACATATTTCACCACAACTGAGGCCTGGGCCCTCACCAAGACAGAGTGGATGCTGGCCATGGTGCTGGAACAGCATTCTGGGGACACCAGCCTGTCAGGCTCCAACCCTTTAGTTGCTAGGAAGGTCCAAGAGTTCCAGAAGGAGGGCCCAGAGTGGCCAGAGCAGCGGAGAAAGCGGCACATTTGGGGTGCTTGGACTGCAGGCATTTTATCAACCCACACTGACAATCAGTGTCACCATATTGGTCAATACCTGCAGAATGTCAGTCTTGGCTAGGATCACAACATGGTTGTTTACAGGGTTTCAGCAGCCTTGACCTTCAGTGCTGCTGCGCTCAGGACCAAATGGGCTTAAAGATAGTTCCCCTGTCCGAGGTTGTCCTCTGCACCTGACCAGGGGTCATGACCTCGAGCCTTAGGTAGGCCAGGTTCATTTGCATCATTCTACAGTCACATGCTGCAGCCCCAATCCCAGCAAATGCAGATCTCCAAGCACAGAATGGTCCAGGACCCCCCATCACCTTTACATGAAGTGCCAAAAAGCAATGCCCTTCAGCCAGAATCTGCAGAGGGCAGTCCTCAAGACTAGGAAGCACACCCAGCCCCCACAGCCTCTTCAGGGTGCTGCAGAACCCACACACAAGACCCTTAAGTAGCTCCTAATTGAAGGGCTTGCAAAGCCCTCTGTGCATTGTGGATCTAATTAAGTTCTGACATCATATTAAATTGAGTCCCTTTATTAAACATTTATCTTCAGATTGCAGTGTCACAACACCACATTGTTTTAAATGACAGAAATGCAAACAGTGATTGCCTTCCCAACAGCACCAAAGCAGCCAACTGCAGGCCAGAGACACCAGCAGGGCACCTCTTCCCAGAGCCCATCTTGCTCAGCAAGGGTGGCAGAGGCCCTCGCAGTCCCCCAAGGGCTGCCTCCATCTCCTCCACATGTGTGCAACGACTGGGGGCTCCAACTCAGCATCCCTGGTCCTTGTCTTCACTGAGCTGTCTGGATCAGCTGCATCTTCTCTCAGTAATTTTCCTATCCCTTAGGAACCCCTTTTCTCTTGGGCATTGTAGTGGAGCTGCAGAAGGTGGCCTACCTGTTCTGTCTGCTCCTCTCCATATACAGGCTGGCAGTGGGGGAACCAGAGTCCCTGGGCCCTCTCCTCTGTCCTTCTCCGCCCTTCAGACTGTGACGGCTTCAGAGCCAACCTTCTGACTTCCTCATCCTTGCCTGCTTCTGCAGCACAGTGCTTGGTACAAAGAAGGCTGCCAAAGCATTTTTAATCAATTAATTAATCAATAGTTAAAGGCCAACTCTTGCCCTCAGCCTTGTAGTCTAGAGAACCCTCTCTGCACTTGCCCCAAAGATGATCAAGTTCTGGGGGACTGATTCCTGCCAGTGAAACTCATAAGAGACCCACATCCCATTTACATGGATGGCTTCCGAGGCAGAATTCTCCCTCCTGGGGAGAGGGACAGTGCTGAGGAGATCAGAAGCTCTGCAGGAGAGTCTTCCCCCCAGGTGACCAGTCCAGATCTTTTTTAAACACTTGGAAACACTAAGACTCACGTTCTGTTCATTCTTTTCTCTAGATTTGACAAGGCCCACCATTCTTGTGACAGCAACAATGACAGTAATTAATAATAGCTGAGTGTGTGGAGAGCTTGCTATGGCACTGGTCTGAGAGTATTACATGTACATTAGCGTAGTTAACCCTCACAAGAAACTGTGAGATGGGTAATGTTATTATCCTATTTTACAGTAAGGAAACTGAGGCTCAAAGAGGTTAAGCAATTTGCCCAAGGCTACACACCCAGATAGTCTGATAGCATCAGTCCCAAGTCTCTATTAAAAATAATAGCTAACATTTATCAACCTCTATGAGCCTCTAGTTCTTCACCTGTAGAATGAGTTCATTAATAAAACATGCCCACGGGGCAGGTGTGATCATTAAATTAGGTGATACGTGAAGTATTGGCACAGAGAGGATTTTTAGTAAATATTAGAGAGACTCCCACGCCCACTGAGAGAGAGGACAGAAAGTATACCGTTCAATCCCCTTCCTCAATGAAATTCAATTAGTAAAATGACACATAAGCTCGTGAAATTTGAAATAACAAGACAAGACAGCAATACAAGAGTTGTCGTGAGGTAGCCTGTGGTTAATTGCCAGAAGAGTGATCTTGGAGGTGAAAGCAGAGATGAAAGGAGGGAGAGGATGCTCTGCACTGTGAGGACCAGGGAAGGCTCCTTATAATCCTAGCTTCTAAGGGATGGAAGGAATATCAAAATCCTAACTACTGTGGAAATTCCTTCCTAAGCATCCCAAAGAGGCAGCCGACCACCTTCTGCTTGAATCCTTCCAGTGACAGAGAGCTCACTGCCTTGGAAGATAGTTCTGAAAACCACAACACTTACACAGGTACCAACCTGACATCTCCTCCCCTACACAGGTGCAGGCTAGCGGGGAGGCAATCAAGGTGCAGAATTGCAGATACTCACTGCACTCCTTAGATTTTGCACCCTGGGCACCACACGCTAGTCCTGGCCCTGCCTGTACATTCCTACCCGTGTCTGCTAGCTCTGCCCTCCAGAGTAAAACAGACGTGTTAGGTAGAGAAGGGTAAAGAGCTTAATTCAGCTGGGAGAGGCAGCATAATAGAAGAGTCAGAGCAGAGAAGATGGAAAACCTTGGGCCTGACTGGACCTAGCAAGGAATGCCTGATTCTGCACAGCAGACAATAGAAATCGTGAAGACTGCTGAGCGGTAGAGTGTCTTTGGTGTGGAAACGAGAGTGCAGTTAAATGAGCATCCCTGGGCCTGTGGGTCCTCACAGCACAAGCCATTTCCACCCCCATGGGTCAGTGGTACCTCTGCCAATTGACCACTCTGGCCTGCTCTGTCACAAAACCAAATGTGCCTAAGCCATGAAAATGAACCAAGGAGAGCTTGGGGAAATCTGTGCTCAGGAACTTGAGGTGGAATTTGCAAAGCAAGAAAGGCCATTGGCATTTCGTCACTCCATGGAAGAATCTGGGCTTGCCCCTCCAATCCATTCTCCAGTCAGCCACCAGGGCGACCATCCTAAAGCACAAATCTGGTCACATCAACCTGCTCGAAACCCTTCAGTGGCTCCCCATTGCTCCTGACTTCATACTTTGAGTGGCTTCTGAGGCCCTGAATAATCCCACCATTGCTGCTATCTCTCCTGACTGGTATGCACCTGCACATGCGCACAATCACATACACACACACACACAGACACACACACACACACACACACACACACATCCAGCCCAACCATCTAGTTTCAGTCCTTCAAACAGACTGAAGATGGTGCTTCCTCCAGGAAGCCTTCCTGTCAACCCACCACCTCCCAGTACAAGCCACGCATCCTCCCTACCGCCCAGCACCCTGTGCTCTGCTGTGACATCATAGCATAGTGGACACCTAGAATCCCCTGCCTGGGGTCAGATCCCAGCTCCCTCGCTCATACTAGCAATGACTCCTTAGATGCATTCCTTCACCTCTCTGTACCTCCATTTCCACATCTCTAAAGTGGAGAAAGTAATAGTACTTTCCTCAACAGGTTTTTTGAGAATTAAAGACAAAGTGCTTAACCCAGTGCCCGGTTCACAGCAGCCTGTCCCCTGAGCCAGCCATCACCATCGCTGTCCTTATGGTTTTCACTCCAGGTCATACGTGTTAATTATTTGTCTGGAGGCCTCACTAGACTCGTAGTTCTGGGGGACAGAGAACCCTTCTGTACAGATCCTCTCTCTATCACAGTGTCTAGCTCAACAATACCTAGTAGGTGCTCAATAAAATCTGAGGAGTAGCTGAGATACTGAATTGAAAAGTGAACAATTTGTCCAAGATCACATGGTTAATAAATGTCAGAAAGAGAACTCAAATTCAAGATCTCTTGCAAGTAGCTCAGCCACACCACAGGGCCTCTTAAGATGAATTTAGAGCTGTTGGCACATGACAGTATTTATTCATTATCCGCCTACTCCTGGAACTCCAGGGTTGACAGAGTCATTTGAACAATCCTGTTTCATAGGATCTAAGCATATGAGGTTCCCATAACTCCCTCGGAATGCTCTCTTCATACAACAGAATGTGATCACCGGTCTCTACCTTACTAGTCTGTGAGCTTCTTGAAGGCAGGGACTGTGTGTGATCCTTTTGTACCCCCCACCATGGGGCCCAGCAAAAGGCAATAACACCTACCGCTTACCAAGCATCTAGTGGGTGGCAGACACTGTGCTAAGCCCTCTCAGTGCAGTGTTTTACACTTGATCTCAGCCAAAAGGCTGAGAAGCAATCAATGCAGTGGTCTATGCAATTCTCACAACCGTGTAAGTCTTCCTGGCTTCCATTTTACAGATGAGGAGACTGAAGCTCAGATAGGTTCAGTGGTATAACTGGGATACGACCCAGGTAGCAGGCATTCAGACGCTGTGAGCCTAACCACTGAGATTCACTGCCTCTCTAGTAGTAGGAGTTGAACTGAATTGAACTGTCTTCTGGGAAGGTTGACCCAATGTTTCTTCATGGCCTGTGACAACACCCAAACCTACAGGTCAGCTTTACGGATTACATTTTAAGTTGGCTCGTTAGCTGTGTGGAGGCCCCTTAACCTCATCAGGAACAGGCTTTCAATTACATTGTAGTGTGAATCGGGTCTGAGGTTTTCCTGGGTACCATGAAAGCTTCCCAGGGTGTGTGTTCATTTCTGTCCCTTGGTGGCCTGCTCCAGTGTCAGCACTACCCTGGGGGGCACAGCTGAAAGGCTGTGATAAAAGGGCCTTAAAGTTTAGAACCCAGATCCTTCCAAGTTCTCAGTCCTAGTGAGATTGAGCCCATATCACCCACCAACCAGCGACAGCAAAGCCAAGTTCAGGTCAACCAAGCTTTTTCCTCCTCCTCCTACACACCCAGAGCCCACATCCCCTGGCCCAGCCCCCAGTGTGTGGCCCTGACCAGCAACTTCAGGGGCCTCTTCCACCATCTCTAAGGACCCACAGATCTTGGTTCACTTATCTTCACTGGGATCTATTACATTCTTCCTGTGGGGATACAAACTCACCATCTTGCATCCTTTCCTGCCTCCCTTTGTCCAAGACTGACTTACCCCTGGCACATGCTACTTCTCAGCAGTGCCCCCTCCTACTTCTCTCCCTTATTCACAACAACAGCTGGCACTGGACAGTAGTAAAGTTTATCCTGAACAGAGATGTTGTAACATTGAGACACCTTTTAATTCATTCATTCGTTCATTATTCAGTGGACATGTAGTGAGTGCCTACTATATGCCAAGCGCTGAGGGATCAACAGATTGCCTTCTTAGAAATGTGGTTTTTTCGTGTCCAGCAACGGATCGCAACCCTCAGTGTCGCGCCCACACCGGACCGGGACCGGCAACGGGATCGCAACCCTCGGTGTCACGCCCACACCTCGCTCAGCCAGTGAGCGGGAACCGGTCTGTACGTGGGATCCGAACCCTCGGCGGGAGCGCCGCCGCACTCCCAAGCGGCGCACTGTAGCAGTGCGCCACCGGGCCGGCCCAGAAATGTGGTTTTTAAAAATGTGTTTAATATTAAATATATATGCGAGACTATTTTAACAATCAACAAAATGAAAAGGCAACCTACAGATTGGGAAAAGAAATATTTGCAAACCATATATCTGATAAGTGGTTAATATCCAAGGTTTGTAAAGAACTCATATAACTCAATAGCAAGAAAACATTTAACCCAAATAAAAAATGGGGGAAGGACTTGAATAGACATTCCTCCAAAGACAACATAAAAATGGCCAGCAAGTACATGAAAAAGTGCTCAGCGTCACTGATCATCAGCTATAACTCAATAGCAAGAAAACATTTAACCCAAATAAAAAATGGGGGAAGGACTTGAATAGATATTCCTCCAAAGACAACATAAAAATGGCCAGCAAGTACATGAAAAAGTGCTCAGCGTCACTGATCATCAGGGAAATGCAAACCAAAATCGCTATGAGATAGCACCTCACACCTATTAAGAGAGCTATTAACAAAAAGACAAGAGAGAACAAATGTTGGCAAGGGCATGGAAAAGAGGGGACCCTGGCACACTGTTGATGGGAATGTAGATTGGTGCAGCCATTATGGTAAACAGTATGGAAGTTTCTAAGGAAATTAAAAATTGAACTATCATATGACCCAGCAATCCCTCCTCTAGGTATACACCCCCCAAAAATGAAATCACCACCTCATAAAATGTCTACGCTCCCATGTTCGTTACAGCATTATTCACAATAGCCAAGATCTGGAGACAGCCTAAGTGCCCATCAATGGATGAACGGATAAAGAAACTATGGTATATACAAGGGTACTTCCAAATGTTCATGAAAAGATTTATATTATCTTTCAATTCTATCTTCCATGAACTTTTTGAAGCACCAACGTATATACAATGAAATATTATCCAGCCCTAAAAAAGGAGATCCTGCCATTTGTCACACCATGGATGAACCTGGAGGACATTATGCTAGGTGAAATAAGCCAGGCACAGAAAGAAAAATATTACATGATCTCACTTATATGTGGAATCTAAAAAAAGAAAAGGTCAAATATATAGAGATAGAGAATAAAACAGTGGTTACCAGCATGGTGGGGTGGGGGGTGAGGGTGCAGAAATGAGGAGATGTAGGTCAGAGGATACAAAGTAGCAAATATGTAGGATGAAGAAGTAAAAAGATCTAGTGTGCAACTATTATAGTTAATAACAGTGTATCATATTCAGGATTTTTGCTAAATGAGTGGATTATAGCTGCTGTTGCCACAGGGGGAAAAAATTAGTAACTACGTCAAATGATGGATATGCATATTGGTTCCACTATATAAACCATTTTACTACACATGTGCCTTACAACATCCTGTTGTATACCTTAAATATACACAGTAAAAGTTATTTTTAAAAGCAAATAAACAAGATGTTAAAAAGACTATTTTAACATGTATGATTGTGTTCATTAGGATTAGGTTTGGCTACAAGGCTTTTTTTTTTTAACTAAAGTAAAAAAGATAGATAGTTTATTTTTGTCTCATTGAACAACTCTGGTGATACGTTGTCCAGGGCTTGTAGGACACTCCATGGTGGTGTGGTCCAGATACGCTTTATCTTATTCTACTGTAATGTAGCATTTCATTCTCAATGTTGTTTCATGGTCCAAAATGGTGGCTAGAGCTCCATAGTCCTTGTGTCAAGAGGATAGGACAGAGAAGGGCATGCCCCATGCCCTGAAGGACATTTCTCCAAAGTTGCTCTCACACTTCTACTTACATCCCATTGGTCAGCACATAGTCACATGGCTACCTCTAGCTGCAAGGGAGGCTGAAACTAAAGTCTGTATCTCGGAAACTATATGTCCCAGCAAAACTTGGCAAGACCGAGAGAACAGGATATTAGGAAATGGATAGCAGGCTCTGTCACAGCAAGGTGTAAAGAACAGCAGTAGAATGAGCACCTGTGTGCTCACCACCAGGTTAAAAAGTGGAGCATCCCCAGTACATTGAAGCAGTTGTGTGCCATCCCCCACCCCAGACAAACACTCTTAAATTTTATGTTTGTCATTCCCTCGCTTGACTTCACAGTTTTACCACATCCGCATGTATTTCTAAACCATCCATAACCTAATTGTATGTGTTTTTCACCTTGTGATAATGGAATCATACCATGTTTATTTTTCTGCAGCTTGATTATTTTTGTTCAAGGTTATGTTTGTAGAATTCAAGTGTGTTAACATGTGCAGCTGTAATCCATTCACTTTCACTGCTGTATAATATCCCATTATATTAATATACTACAAGGTGCTATCATTCTTCTGACAATAGATATGTGGGTTATTCCCAGTTTTTTTGTTGTAATAAGTAGTGCTTTTATAAACATTCTTATATACATCTCCTTGTGCATATATTTCTCCAACACACATTTCTAAAAAAAAAAATTCTGAGTTGTGGTGTATACACTTATTTTGATATCATCAAATAGGGTTTTCATAAGAGAAATACAAAAGATCTTCATGCTCCAGGGGTACTAATGTTTGGCCCAATGCTCACGTGTTTAGGAGAATAGAGGTGTGTGGTACGCTCCCTGCCCACACACACAAGTGTGCGTGCACACACACACTGACTCACTCATGTATTTGTTCAACAAGTTTTGTCAGGTAGCCATTATCACTCATTTAAAGGCACGCCATCAATGTAATAATGATTTTTTCAGGAGAAAAGAGACACGTTGCTGTGAATGAACCCATCAGTTATAAGACACTTCCTGATGTCAGAAACATTGAAATGTGCCCATGAGCATCTTAGAATCAAGGAAAACACGGTATATTCAAAAAACTCTCTAAAAGAAGTTCTGCCCTTAAGGAGCTTACAGACTTGCAGCTATTTGTTCCCAAAAGAAATACAGAACAGATCAAAGCAGATACAAAGTGCTCAACAGCTCTGCTGCCCTAGCCAGAGTGTGGTCCCCCAGGGGCCCTGTAGTATGGGCACCACCTGGGAGCTTATGATAAACGCAGTCTCAGGGCCCACCTCAGACCCAAGGAATCAGAATCTGGCTTAATGTGATCCCCAAGTGATTCCTATGCCCATTAAAATCTGAGAAGCACTGCATGGAAGCACAGGGGAGGAAAGAGTCCTGCCAGCTGGGGGGCAATCAAGGAAGGCCTCCTGAAAGAGGTGTCATTTGAAGAAGAAAGAAAAGGCAGACTACATTTATTAAGTGCCTGCTCTGGGTTAGGAATTGCACTGGGGCCTTCGCTTTCATTATCTCCTTGAGTTTTCAGAAGTAATCCCCCTGCCCCTAGGCAAGGACTAATATCGCTTTCTTACAGAGAAGTATACTGAGGCACAGAGCTGTCACATAACTTGCTCAAATCCACACAGCTGAGAGCTAACAGAGCCAGGCTTAGAAGCCAGATCTTGCTCAGTCCAGAGCCCAATCTCTTTCCCCACATCACACATAAAGAACTAAGAAGTAGCCATGGAAACAAGGATCAGGACCAGAAACAACAGGGATTGTATGATCATGTGCTCATGATTGTGGTCAGCCCCTGAGAGCTGAGGACTTCTGAGAGGTAAGAGCTCAGATCAAACAGAAAGAGCAGATTCAGGGCGGGCAGGCACATCTTCTTACCCCATTCTAACTCTGCCCAGTGTGTAGCACATAGTAGGCATTCAAAACTACCCACTGAGTGAATGAATGGATGAATGAATGAATGGATGGATGAATAAACAAGCAAACCCAGGACAGTCACACAGGCTGTTGTGTCAAAGCATCCAACACCAGCCAAGGCAGTGCTGTGCTGGGGGCTGGGATTCCAGCAGGAGCTCACCAGGCACAGCCCACCTTCCCTGAGGTCTCCCGAATCCCTACTGATAGGGAGGACCCTGCCAGGAAAGCAGAAAGCCAGAATCAGAAAGGTTTAAAACACAGAGAATCAGCTCCCACCAAACCCCTCATTTGCTTCACTTAAAAAATTACTCAGACAGCCTCCTCCCCATGCCCCAGCCGCTCCATCGTGCCCCCGCCTGGCTCCCGGGCTGCTCCTCCATCTTCCCCTGAATATGTGGGAAATAAAACAGCGTCTGTTCAGCCCCTAATGACCAGGTTTATGAGGAGCTTATTGTATCTAAAGAAACAAGACAGCAGTTGGTGTGAGATATTAATGTGCTTTTTGCAGAGCTGATGAAAACTCCTTTTAAACGGCTTAATACCTGCAAGCTGAATTCCCAGTCTGAAACGGTAAATTCCTGGAGACAGAGCTGTGGCAGCCTGAGGCACAGACCTTGGCCTCTCCGCCTCGGCCGGGCCTGAAGTCACTCGGCTTTGGGGTTGGCAAGCCACTGCTGCCCCCTGGGATGCAGCGTCCTGGACATGCATGGTTGTTAGCCCCTTGGCTGGATAATTCCTTTTAGTTTGTGGTGGGAGAGTCTCCCCTACACCCCCCTCCTCCAAAAGCTCAAAGCCTTTGCCTGTGGGGGGAACAGGCAGTGAGACGCCCACCCCCCCTCAGTTTAGCCTGGACTCTGCAGGGCCTGGTCCTGTCCACCTCTCCCTTCATCTCCTGCCCTTGCACTCACCATCTAGCCCTCTAAATGGGACCAATCTTTCTGCAAACCTCCAATCCCACTCATTTGTCATGACTTTGCAACAGCTGAGACTTCATCAGGATTTCCCTTCATCCAGGGGTGTGCTGGTAAATGTTTAACCACCGGCTCTCTGACCTGGGCAGTTGGTGGGGGGTGGGCCTTGATTTGTAGCATTTGCCAATTGCTGTGGTGTAAATACTCCCACAATGGCTGGTTTCAAGCTACTAATGAAAAGAAGAGATGCTACCATTTGGCTCCTGTGAGCTGGCACAGGCAACACACCTCTACCTCCTGGCTTTCTCTCAAGACCCGCTACCCCAGCTCTGCCCTGAGGAACCTTCTCTGACCCCCGAGACAGTTTGTTCCCTCCTGTGTGTCCAGCACTTCCCTGACTGCTCGTGCTTGTCCCTCCTCCTAGAAAGCCCTTCTCACCCCTCCACCACTCCCTCATCACACCCCAACACGTGCACATGTGCACACACACACACACACACACTCACATGCCACACACACACATGCCCCCTTCTGTGTGCCCAGACACATTCTGCTTCCTCTGTCACAACACACACCCTGCCACACAACAGCGTCTGCTTTCTGTCTCCAACCATAGACTGCAAGTGCTGTGAGGATGGAAAGTATATCTTTTTCTCTGTGTCCTCGGGAGGTTGCACGGAGCATGGCACACAGTTGGTGCTACATAAATGTTAGCTCAACTACTGTGTTCCCATAAGGGCTTGTACATCCCTCTAATACAGGATGTGAGACATTGCACTGTAGAAAATTCTGTAGTTTCTGTCTTTCCCCCTACAAGTCCCTGAAGGGCAGAGATCAGGTTAGATTTAACTCCACTGCCCCAGGGCCAGGCGCTTAGCCAACCTTTAATATCTACTGTGGGGAGAGAGCCTGCCTAGGAAGAAGCCAACTGAGAGGAAAGTCAGAGATAGACAGAGATACCAGATTTCTGAGCACCTGGATCCATCTGTGCCTGAAGCCATCACAACGGCTGGGCTTGATTACCACCAACCAGAAAGATGTACAGTTAAACTCTAGGCTGGCATCAGGGACACAAGATTACTACTCTTCACTAACCGCAGTGATGTCTGTTGACATAGATGTCCTACAAAACTTAAATTTCACCAGTAGTGATTGAGTGCTGCTGCTACCACCCCTCTTCTGAGGCCACTACCACCACAGTCAGATGAATCCAGGGCCCAGAGAGCTCCAAGTGCTCCTGGAGACCCCACACGTTCCAGCCGACCTCACAGGCTCATGGCCACCACTGGTCTCAGAGGCCGTTTGGACCATTCTCACCACGACCTGCATCCCAGTTTCCCCATCACGTCTCATGACCCATTGCTTCCCAAGGGCTCTGTTCATCCCTAGTCTGACCCAATCTCCAACTTCCCCCGCCTCCCAAATCCTTGCCCTGGGCCCTCTGGAATGTATGTCCTGGTGTCAGCAGGATCCCTATATTTGCAGCCTCTTCTCCCTGCTCTGATGGAATCTGGCTCTCCAATGAGGACTCAGCACCCCTGCCACCTCTCACATGGGATGTTTGAATGCCCACACCCTGGGCCTCCCTGCCCCCTGCTGCTCACCACTGTTTCCCTGCCTCCCTCCTGGCTGCAGTCACTCACTGACTCCCAGGCATTGCCTCATTCTCTGAGTGTGGCACAGGCTGGCTGCACCCTGTCTGGTGCTGCTCCTGCAGTCATCCTCGGAGAAGCCACGGTCAGGCAGACATTCCTTCCAGTTCCTGGCCTTGACCCCTCACTCCCCAGCCAGCCTGCACCAATCCTACCTCACTGGTTGTTAAATACAGAAATAGTGTTGTACCAGTCAGTACCCCCTGAGTGTAGGGAAGAGGGCTGGGTGCTCATGGGTTGTGATGGGCAGAGAAGGGCTGGAACTGAGGCGGCCCCATCTCCTCTCCCTACTCCCCAAGGGTGGGTGGAGGATTGAGCTCTAAGGCCCTGCAGCTCTACCAGCTCTGAGGCCCAGCCTGGGCACATCTGGCCCTACAGGGGGTGGGTAAGGGCACAGGAGCCAACAGGAGAAGCAGAACCTTCCTGCTGGCCCTGAGTGGCCGGATGAGAGTGCTCCCTCCGAGGCTCTGCCCTCCTCCCCACCCCACTCCCCCTACCACTCCCTGCACCTCCACGCCCATTCCCAGCCCCGGTCCCCTGGAGCTGCCCTGCACAAGGGCCAGTTTCATGGAGCCGTCCTCCTATTGAACAGCAGTGGACAAGCTAGGAGAACATTTTGTACCCACTGAGACAGAATGACTCTTACTGTCACAGGGAAGTTTTGGAAGCATCTGGTGTGGCTCCCTGTGTCAAATCATGTCCAGACAGGGCCGTCATTTATCCCGTAACAGTCTCATCATCCAAAGATCACACCAATAATTTCTTAAAACAAACCAGTGATTTGAGACTTATTAGAGTAATTTGATGAATCACTTGCATTTCAGTTTTTAACTTGGTAGACAGTTCTTAATATATACTTGACATATACAGAAAATAAGAGCAACGTTTTAGTTTTGCCTTATATATTAATTTGTATAACCTTTCTGGTTGCCAAATACTTTGAATGTTGTCTCTGCTTCCACCCAACCTGAGCCACCCACATTGGTGGTCTCACCCCTGACCTTGGCATTACCAATAACCGTACCTCGTCCACAATCTGCCTTTTGCGCCCGTCCCCTTCCTGCACTCCCCTCACAAACCCCCCTCCTGGTTAAAGTCAACTCACCAACTATTTTGCACCTGTACCCAGAATATGGCCAGAGAAAACCACAGAATCTCCAGAGGGACCTTCAGACCACCGACACATATGCTTCTTGTCACACACACTTCACAGCCTGCTCCATTCCTCCTCCCACTCTCATGAAGAAAATTTCACTTCCCTTCCTCCTTCCTCAAATCTCCAACCCTTCCTCCTCCTCACTTTCAGCAGAAGGACCTGCTTCCCATTTCATCAGGAAAATAGAAGCAGCCAGAAAAGAAGCGTCCCGAGCTCCCCCCGTGTCTTCCCATTCCCACACCTGCACCCACAGGTGCCACCTGCCTTCCTGGCACACCACTATCCACTCTGCACTGAGTCCTGGAGCTCATCCCCTCTCACATTGCTCCTGCACTTCTCCCTCCTCTCTGTAGGTCATCACTTCTTCCCTCTCTACTGGAACATTCCCTCGACATCACAATCCACAATACAGAGCAGCCAGCACTAGCCAGCTAATGATGCAGTACAGGAGGGCAGAGGGGGCTTTTAGGGGAAGGAGACAACTAAGGATGTGGTGGGGGCTGAGGAAGCAATATTAGCATGTGCAAAGGTCCTGTGGTAGGAAGGAACATGGCAGGAAAGTGGGCCAAGATGCAGAGAGAGGGAGGAAGTGGGTGAGAGGTGAGACCAGAGAAGGAGCTTGGGGTCAAGCCCTGTTAAAGATGTAGAGCTTTCCCTGAGAGCATTGGGAAGCTGTGGAATGTTTTAAGCTGGAGGTAGCATGGTCAAATTTTCATTTTCAAAGGATCACCATGATTACTCTGACAGGCGAGATGGCAGTGGGTGCAGGTGGCAAGTGGGGAAGCTACAGCAGTCATCAGTACAGCAGGATAGTGGCCTGGTGGTGGGTGGTGCTGTTGATGGAGAGACATTGGTGCATTTGAGAGAGCAAGGAGCTAATACACACGAGACGTGGTGAAGGATGGAAGCTGCAGGCAGGAGGAAGAGATGTCGGTGGTGACAGCTGGGCTCAGGCTTGCACATGGCTGAGGCTTGCACTGGGCACAGGCTTGCACCAAGCCAGTGGTGCCTCCAGAGGACCAGGCTTGAGGGAAAGATCATGAGTTCAGGTTCAGACCTGCTGAGAGTACAGTGCCTTTAAAGCATCCTCCAAGAGACATCAAATAGGCAGTTGGAGACCCAAGTCTGGGCCTCAGAGCAGGGGTCTGGGCTGCTGATCCTTTCGTAAAGTCTCCCCACAGCAGCTCTGGAGCCCTTCTCCTGTGCCAGGCACTGCTCTGGGAGCCCACAGTCCACAGAGCAGCCAGGCTTCGTGGGCAGCAGTGCGGGTGTGGCCCCAGCATGAGGCAGAGACGGGAGGCACCCCCTATGAGCCCTTGGCTCTGGGTTGAGCTCTGTCCCCAATTTGTTAGGAGCCTCGGGGCACGTCTCTCCCAGCCTCACCTCCTGCACGGAGTCCTTATAAAGATGCCTGGCACCGAGTTGCCAAAATATTTGTCAGATTGAATTGAAAGAAAATGAAAGTGCTTTGCAAAGTGCTTTTCAAGTACAAGGATTTGTGATTTTAATAGGGAGAATTTTTTATGCTCATAGCAGCTGGTATGAAGACTTTTCTCCTGGAGAAGGAAGAGAAGGGTGCATGGTGGGGTAGAGGGCACAGTCACTAGGGGCAGGAGGAGGACAGAGGGGAGACAGCGGGGGGCGGCAAGAAAAGGCAGAGCCCAGGGACACCACTCTGAGTAACCCTCCAAAGCTTCAGGAAAGTTTCCAGAAGTCCCAGTGTGCTCTGGGGAGTTGTTTTTCTTGCAGAAGGCAGGAGAGTTGGTGAATTTGACAGAGACAGCTCATGTGTGAATGGGGGCAGGGGTTCAACCCTCTTCTCCATAATATGTAGCATATAATAATAGCTGGAAATACCTAAAGTGCTTATACTGCTATATAATACGTAAGTATACCTGTGTACTACATGCACAGGTATATATAATATATACAGGTCTATGTAATAATGCCTTCAAATTCCTGAATAATATCTATCTCTAGTACATAATAAAACCTACTTCTGCTTTATGAGATATGAAATCTCAGGACTCTGTAAGAAAATAAATTGCTAACACGTATTGAGGACCGTATTAATCAGGTAATAGTAGCTACTGTCACAGAAAAACCCGATATGTCAGTGTGGCTGAACATAGTCAGAGCTCATTTCTCTGTCACATCAATGCCCACAAGGACTTACTGTGCCAGGCCCTGTTCCTAGCATTCTATACATGACAACTCAGTTCATCTCCACGACAATCTGCAAGGGAAGAATTCCTGTCATCTCTGCTTTCAGAAAAGGAAATTGAGTCAACTCAATGAGGTTGCGCTGGACCCAGGCAGTCACCACTGTGTGTTCCTTCCCAGCACAGGCTCAGAGAAAGGGAACAGACATTTGTTGTGCCTGAGCTGGTGCTGGGGACACAGTGTGTGAGAAAGGAAGCTCTCAGGAGACTGACACTCTGGTGATTGTGAATTTCATTCTGTCCATCGGTTTTTCCAAAAGTTGTATTCGACATTTCACTCACTGCTGCGGTGCTGTGCTAGGGTCTTCACCTGAGCCAGTTCTCACCTTCTCAGCAATCACCGAGAAAATACTGAGTCAAAAGGCATTATTTTGAGCCCTCCGTCTCCCAGCCATAAGTACTTACTCAAAGCATTAACCCCCCTAAGCCTCAGTTTTCTCATCTGTAAAATGAAGATTATATTACCCCTCTCAGTGGCCTGTGGTAGAGCCAAAATGAGTTGTGGTTCAAGAACCCAGCCGAGGGCCCAGCCCCCAGTGGGGGTCAATCCCCCCACCCCCCAAAAATTTCAGAGCTGTTGGGGACTGGGGATGGTGAATTTCATGCAAGGGCAGATGGGAAAGTGTTTTGCAGGCTCGTCTCAGGGGCTGTGGGAATGTCTGTCGGTGTCAGTCTGGGGGCTGCCTTCTTTGGAAAGGGACCTGCTCTTTCTCACAGACAAAATGCAGGGTGACTCCCAGCCAAGTGTGGGGCACAGAGATGGGATGATGAGCAGTTATCAGCCTCCTCGATGGCAGTCCCCAGCCCCAAATCAAAGCTCCGCTGCTGCCAAGCTTCAGCTAATCCTCGGAAGCCTCAATGCAGGGGTGAAGGTAGCATTTTGAAGTCTTAGGCTTTAGATCCTCTCCGCAGGGCTGCGGGTGTGTGTGTTCTGATTCACCAGGCAGATGTCCAAACACACAAAGCGGTACCTTCCCTCAGGGGCGAGGGAGAGGGTGAGCGAGCTTCAGAAAAGCCAGAAGTCGGGAAGAGGCAGGGGGGTCCTAAGCCCCCAGAAAGCGTGATGTCTCATGTGCTCCTCCCTTTGCTTTGCAGGGAACTTCAAAGGTCTGTGCAAGCAAATCGATCACTTCCCAGAGGATGCAGATTACGAAGCTGACACAGCAGAATATTTCCTCCGTGAGTGCACACAATTTTTTAATATCCCCACCAGTTGTGGGTCCTGCCCTTCTGTACTTCAGGGAGCCAAAGACCAGGCCAATCTAGAAGCCCCTGACACAGCAGAGGACAGGAAAAGGCCAAGCCTCTCTCATTCCCTCCCTTTTGGAGGGCAAACCTTCATGCATGCTGGTCCCTCTGCCTGCAACAACACCCTTCTCTCCCCTTCTGCATCTGGCAAAGTCCTACTCATCCTCTAGGTCTCAGCTGAAACATCACCTCCTCCAGGAAGCCCTATGTGCCTCCTGCGTGGGTTCCTGGGGCACAGCACTTTTTCATGCTGTGGGGTCTTTGTCTATTTGAGTAACTATCTCCCAACTCTGCTAGGGCAGGGAATCTCCCTGTCTTGTTTGCCATTATATTCTCAGCCCAGCGCTAGGCACATAATAAAAGCTCGGTTAAATATTTCTTGAGAAATTGACTGAAGAAACCCATCAGGCAGTGCCAGATTGGAACTTCTGCTGCAAAAAAAAAAGATTTTTTTTTTCTTCTCCCGCAAGCCAAGTCAAAGTTAAATCCTGATGTAACAGCTGCGATCTTAAATCCACCTGAGACATATTATCAAGAGAAAGCATTTTGAGGCGCCAAGGAAATTTCTCAAGCATCAGCAAAAACTAACAAGGCTACCCGTTTGCCAAGAAAGGGATTTCCCGGAGAGGGGCTGAGAGTCCTCAATGCCTGGGACAGGAAAGCTCTCAGGCCAGCTCTTCCAGACAAGGTTTGCCCTCCGCCCAGGAGCACCCCGCCTCTGCTCCCAGGCGCCCTTCCCTCCCCACAGCAGAGTGGTGAACATTACCCTCACATCATGTTGATGAAACACGTAGGAGGCATTTTATTATATGGATCACCCTGTCTCTTTCAATAATTACTCCTAACATCAAACCCAGCTCTCAGGTCAGCCTGGAATCTGGTTTCATCGAAAAGCCCATGGAACGTGAAGTCAGCCAGGCAGCTGGGAAGAGAGAGGAAGGAAATATGATGCAATTTGTAGATTTCTTTTTTAGGGAAAAAAAAATCATACCATACTTGTCGTTTCATTTGACGAATTAATTCCCTCAAGACATTGCTCTTAAGTGCAATTCCTAAAGAGCCAGTTGGTTGCTATTACCATGTAAGGCCACAGGAGCCTGGCAGTGTGGAACACATGGCTTGAGCACCTTCTGTATGCCAGACCCTGTGCTCAGTGCGGGGGAGGCCAAGATGGGTGAGTGAGACATGGTCCCTAGCGCCCAGAAAAGGACAGCCTGATGGGTAGGGCCCCCAGAGTAACAGTTCCACTTGGGAGACACAGCATGGCAGAGATGAGGCTGGATATAGAGGTAGAAGGGGTGAGCCAGGCTGAGCCCCACACCAGGAGCTGCACTCCTTGGGCACAGGTCTCATCTGGTCCAGCACAGTGATGATGTAATAATTTATCAGCTAGGCAGTAAGTGCCTTGGGGCAGATAATTTGTCTCATTCATTTAGCTAGGCAGTAAGTGCCTTGGGGCAGATAATTTGTCTCATTCAGCAGAGGCCTGAACTATAGCAGGTGCTCCATAAGGGCTTTTTGTTAAATAATAGAAAGATACAGGATTCTTCAGTAGCAATTCCTACCAACTCTATGCCTCAGTGTCCTTATTTTGAAAGAGCTTAGAATGTTTGGGTCATCTTGGTGTCCCTAGACAAAACACTTGGACTCACATTAGCCATGTAAGACTCCAATGATCTGATGAGAGTTCACTTAATCCAACACTATTTCTCGAGCATGTATACCAGGGCTCAGCAAACTCTTTCTGTAAAGGACCAGATAGTACATATTTCAGGCTTTTCAAGCCATGCAGTCTCTGCCCAACTACTCAGCTCTGCCCTTCTAGCACAAAAGCAGCCACAGACAATATGAAGCACACGAATGTGGCTGTGTTCCAGGAAAACTTAACTTTTTTTGCAAAACCAGGCAGCAGTCTGCATTTGGCAGAGTTTGCTGACCCTTGATCTATAACAAGCTAGTCCTGGGCTAGACAATAAAACTAATTTTTTAAAGCTGGAAGACAGGAGTTGCTATCATTCTCTCTGAAACTCTAACCTGGTTGGCGAGAGAAGCTAGAAGACAGGAATGATTTTTTCTAGAGGAATCCCCTGCCCTGCTCCCCACTCGCCACCCCCTTTCTGATTTAGAAGCCCCTCTGTTGGCCTTCCCGGCACCCTGCCCATGTCTCCATCCCAGCCCTCATCACACTTTGCTGCACGTTTACTGGTTCACACTCAGCATCCTCACAAGATTATGAGTTTCTTGAAGGCAGAACTATGTCCCATTCATTTCTGCGCCCCAAGCCCCCAGCCCAGGGCCTGGCAGGGAATCAGTGTCCAATAAAGCAATTTGTTGACTGAGCAAGAAAGTGACTTGGTGGGTGAACAGATCAACGTTCAAGCATATGATCTGGTGCCGCAGAGGAGAGCTGAGGGCCAGAGAGGTGGGCGGAGCTGCTCCCGCAGGTGGGTGGGGCTTTGGCCCAGGGAAGTGGGAGGGGCTGCACCTGGGGTGGGCGGAGCCTGAGTCAGTGCCCAGTTCAGGTCTGTCAAACTGACCTTCACAGCTTATGCAGCACTTGGGAGGCTGTGAGAAGGACAGAAGCAACTCCTGTCTCTGAGGGCTAGCTCTGTGGTCTGGAGACAGACCCAAGGACCCTAATGTTTATGCCGCAGAGAGGGAAAGAAGGAAGCCTGTGGTGCCGTGGAAGCCTGCCCCCTAACCCAGACCAGACGAGGTCATTCCAGAAGAGCTCCCTAGAGAAGGTGGCACGAGAGCTGAGACTCAGACTCCAGAAGGGTTCACTCATTCATGCCCTCACGAGATTCTTGCTGAGCACTCGCTGTGTGCTGGGCTCTACTGTCAGTGCTGGGGATCGAGGGTGAGCCAAACAAAGCTGGCTTTGTGAGGATTGCGTTGCCTAGGAGGAAACTAGCAAGTGCAGACACCCTCTCCCTGCCTCTGCCCCTGAGAGAGTTTCAGAGAGTTCTGGGAGGGGGTGGAGTGACGGGGGAAGGGTGTCACTTAGATAAGGTGGGCAAGAGAGCTTCTCCAAATGAAGAAAGGGAACGAGGTGAGAGGATTTCTGGGGAAGAGAGTGCCTGATGGAGGGAATGGCGAGAGCAGAGGCCTAAAGCCCTGTCTGAGGATCAGAGGGGAGGCCGGACACAAAGCATGCATGGGGGATGGCGGACGGTTCCTACAACATGAGGTCAGACAGCAGAGGAGCCTGAGCACGGTGGGCCTGGGGACCAGGGGAGAAATCGATCTCATTTTACGTGTGATGGGGACCACAGCAAGGCGGACTGACAGAAAAGTCAGCATGGCTGCTGTGCGGGAGGGTAGATGATAAAGGCTGAGAAGGGAGGCAGGGAGGCCAGTTGGGGGCTGTCGCAGTCGTCAGGTGAGAGGTGATGGCAGCTTGCACCAGAGTCAGCCGCGGTGATGGCTAGGAGGAAGGAGCTGTTTGGGAGGCAGAGCTGACAGGAGTAGGGGCAGCCAGTGATGGGGGTGGGCCATGGGGCAGAGAGCTACTGGCACAGGGCACAGCTTTGGGTTTCTAGAGGACAGCAGAGGACTGTGAGGAGGATGGGGGTCGGGGATGAGAAGGGCGGGGATCCAGGAGGGTGGAAAAGGCTCACAAAGAGAGACACCAGAGCTCTGTCTGCCCAGACCAGGCATCTCTGCCTTTGACCTTCCAGGCACAGCCTGCCTCAGTCTCAGGGGCAGTGACTCAGAGGGGCATGGGAGTAGGCAGGGGAGGGCTCCAGAAAGGCAGCTGGAGTTCCTGCCACTACCACGGTCAGCTCCTGCTGCTACCATCGGTCTCTGCTCACCTTAAGGCAGGATCTGTCCTGCACCAACTCTAACTCCCAATGCCCAGCACAGAGCCTGGCACAGGGCAAGTGCACTCCTAGAATGAACCAAGGCCTGAATGTGTATAAGTATGGGACTGCAGGCCTCACTAGGCAGTACCATATCTCCCAAGAAACCCTCTGGATGTCTTTTCCTTGGCTCCTTGGGCCAACTATCTTGGTACTCAGGAGGGCACAAGAGGTCTGAGCTGCCCAGAGGGCAAGGGCCCTTTCTGGCATCCAGCAGACCTAAGTTGCAGTGTCAGCCCAGCCCCTGATCTGCATTATGCCTTCAGCTCTCTGAACCAAGTCTCCCATTTGTAAAAATGGGGAAATCACCTACCAACTGGGATCATGGTGAGAATAAAGGAGGTGCAGGCAGTCAAGGGCCTGGGATAAGGTCTGAGATGCCCACCCCTCCCTGCCCAGCCCCATGCCTCCCCTCTTTCCTCACTTGTGTGTCTGATATCAAGTTTGAAAAACCACTTGGAAGCAGATTATATTTATTTTTAAAACTTTATGAGTTTCTCTGGGAATTCACATGCATTTGTTCACTCATTCAACATATATTTGTTGAGCCCGTACTATGTGCCAGGCACTGTTCTAGATGCTGGGGATTAAGAATTGAACAAAACAGACCAAATCTGTGCTCCAATGAAAGGAGACAGACAATAAACAAATAAGTAAGCAAACATAAGCACATCTTATGTGGTGCTAAGTGTTCTGGTGAAACAGAGCAGGGTGCAGGAGCTGAGAGGGCAGGTGGAGACTGCCGTTTTATAGAGGATGGCCAGGGAAGGCTTCTCAGAGGAGGAGGCATCCAGGGTTTGGTGGTTCTCTCTCCCTCCCAAAAAATGCAAACTTATGTGACTGTGGATGGAGTTATGGGCTTGGGGATAGGGATGGAGGTGACAGGACAGGGAACGAGCAGTCAAACCACTCTTCTCCCCACCCCATCCCCCCCAAAACAGAGTCCAATCCATGCAGAGCATCTGCTAGGGGACTTGGCCCTTTTCCATATTCCTAAATGGCTCCTGAGTTAATTCTTCCCAGAAAAGCAGAGGTGTGAGCGAGGTGGAGCACGGCCCATGCCTTGTCCCCACTGTTACTGGCCTCCAGGGTGTTCCTAAACTCAAGATCACTGTATAATGAAAAACTGGACCAAGCTGAGCCATGCCAGGAATGCACATCCCTGGGGCCCCTTAAACTTCCTATGACGTCACAGTGTCCATGAAACAAGTGTAGCTTCTTCCTTACTTGTGAGTGTGAGCAGTTCACACATTCCACAAATGTTTATGGAGTGGCCTCTGATGCCAGGCCCTCTTCTAGGTGCTGAGGATATGGCAGCAGGCAGAAACAAAGACCTGGTGCTCAGGGCACATGCAATCTACAATAAATGAAGTTAACAAGTGGATCATATAGTATGTCATACTGTGATGACTGACATGGAGAAAAATCAAGCAGGAAAGGGGGGTAGGGAATTCCAGAGTGAGGGTGGGGTCGGGAAAGTCTTCACTCAGAAGTCTGAGAAAAGACCTGAAGGAGGTAAGACAGTGAGCTCTGTGGATATCTGGGGGTAGAATGTTCCAGACAGAGGGATTAGCAGGTGCAAAGGTCCTGGGGTGGGAGCAAGCCTGGAGTGTTTGGGGACTGATGCCAGTAAGATAGCATGCAGTGAGCAAGGAGGGGAAGGAGAAAAGTGAGTGCAGAGAAGCTGCAAGCACCCTGTGGGTCGTAACAAGGACGTAGGGGGTTGCTCTGATTGAGAGACAGCATCTTACTTTTGAACAAGATCTCTGGTTGCTGTGTTCATAAGAGACTGAAATAGGACCAGGGCAGAAGCAGGCAGAAGAGTTAGGAGCCTGCTGCGATAATCTAGGCAAGAGATGATGGCAACTTGAGCCAAGGCGGTAGCAGTGAAGCGGGTGAGAAGGGATCAGATGCTGGAAGTATTTGCAGGGACGGCGTACAGGGTTTTCTGAAAGGCTGCATGTGGATTTTGAGGGAAAGGAAGGAGTCAAGGATAACTCCAAGTTTGTGCCCGTGAGGGACAGCAGATTGGGACTGGGGCTCAGTGTCAGCCACATTAAGATGAAGATGCCTATGGGATTTCCTGGCGCAATGTCTAGTGCTCAGTGTGCGCCCGGAGTCTGGGGTTCACAGGAGAGGTCCTGCCAGAGAGAGGAGTTTGCAAGTTGTCAGCATGCAGGTGATGTCTAATGCCATGACACTTGGTGGACTCACCAAGGGCGTGGTGCAGAGAGAGGAGAGGAGGGGCCTAGACACTGAGCCCTAGGACACCAAGGTTGAGAGGCCAGGAAGCTGGGGAGGCCCTAGGGGGCTGAGGAGTGGCCAGTGAGGTGGCCTGGGTGACTCCTACCATCCTTGTCCCACCAGCTGACTGAGGATGTAGCACAGACAGGGAGGAGACAGAATGACAGAAGGCATGGCCTGGCAGGAGTCCAGAGCTCATCTCCTGGGGTGGCAAGGAAGTGGGGCTCGCTTGCTCTCATGCCAGCACGCCAAGCTTCAGACATTGTACAGCGCCTCTGGGAGGGCCTGGCAGAAGGAAGGTACCCAACTAACACCTGATGGGACAAATGAATGAATGAATGAACATTCTCAATCCCTGGTCTCTGGGAGTATTTGAGGAGTCCCACAGCCTCTCCTGAAACGTAGAGTGCAGGGGCTGACCAGTGATGGGGGAAAACAGCCATATGAGCCCCTCATCTCCACTCTGAGTCCCCAACATCTGGGCCCCACGAAGGCGCAGCTAGTACAGACCTCGCCCCACCTGTGGCTGGCTTTCCCAGCAATGAATGGTGACCAAAGTGTTTTTCCAGCCAGCACTGTGGGCACATCCACTGTGTCCACTGTGGTGGCTCATTTATCCTCTCCCTCATTAACCAGAGATCGAAGAGCATGGTGACAGACAGAAGCAGTGGTGACCCGGGTGGGACTTCATGCATCAGTGTGTCTGTCTCTGTGCCGAGGATGTGAGTCTGTGCTGTGCTGTGCTGTGTCTTTTGGTGCCTGCGTGTCTGTGCGTCTGAGCACCTGTCTGAATGTGTAAGGGCCTGTGTGTCTGCACATATCTGTTTGTGTGTATGTGGATTCTTGCATGTGGGGTGTGTGTGTGTGTGTGTGTGTGTGTGTGTGAGAGAGAGAGAGAGAGAGAAGCTCCCTGCGTAGTGTATGGGGGGGGGGGTTATGTCCAGGAGATGAGAATTGGTATTTCCTACCTGTTCCAATGTGATTTGGAGTGGGGCCAAAGATTCAGAGGAATTCAGGTCCCTTCCACAGCCATGTATTAAGCACCTTCTGTGTGCTAGACCCCAAAATCCACTGTATTGTGGCTAGGGCTGCAGGATGGGGTTGGGTCTCCTCACTCCACATTCAGAGCCTGGGGCTGGAGATTTGGGTGAGGGGCTCAGGGTTGGCTGCTGTCCCTGACACACCCCTCCATGGGAAGAGGAGGGGGCTGATGCCCACAGGCCACACACACGCACGGGAGAGTTGCAGTGTCAGGCCTCAACATGTCGATCACCAAGCTATACTTTCTTCAGAGCCAGAAGTGAACACAAGGGAGAAGGAAGAGAGGACTCTGGCAAAGCAAATCCCCTGTCCATCCCCCTCCACTACACACACAAGGGGTACACCTGATTGCACTGGGAGTTGACACCTGCCCCAGGATTCACCGACCATCTGAGAGCAAGCATAGGTGACCAGAGTTCCCTGAGGAAGCCAACAGCCAGGAATGGACACCTATCAGGGAGGCAGGAGCAGCCAAGGCAGGGAGAATTGATGTGGGGTCATTTGGGGGGTGAATGTACAGAGGTTGGCCACCAGTAGGAAGCAGCAGACCATAAGGGCAGGCCCCACACACACTGCAGGGACTCATGATGCCGCTACCTTGCCGGGGTTGGAAAGGGGATGAAGCGAGTTAGCACAAGGCAGCTCTTCACGCCAGCCCGGAGCACAGTAAGCACTCAGGAGGCATTAGCCATTATCGTTGCTTACTGTTGCATCCCGAGCTGCACAGTGACAAGCACAGAGATGAAGAGTAAGCAGGGAAGGGACAGGGAGCGACAAGAGGAGGGCTTCAACAGGGTGGACAGAAAAGTCCTCACACACAGGTAGCATTTGGGCGGAGAGCTGGAGGAGGCGAGGGAGCAGCTGGGTACATCCCAGGAAGAGCATTCCAGGAGGAGGGAACAGCCAGTGCAAAGTGCGTCAGGATGGCAGGCTGGGCACAGCCAGGAGTGAGCGGACACAGGAGTGACCTCGGCACAGCCAGGAGGCCACGTGGTTAGGCGGAGTGAGCGGGCGGGTGGGTGGGAGGCAGGGTGAGCTGGGATTTGTGGGCCTCCGTTTTCATCCAAGATGGAACCATGGGAAGGTTCTGAGCAGAGGACAGATGTGTTCTGATGTCCAGGTTAACAGTATCACTCAGGCTTCTGCTGGAGAACTGACTATAGGGTCTGGGCAGGACAAGGAGACCAGTTAGGAGACGACGGCCATAATTCAGGCTAAAAAGCCAGGTGTTTGGACCACAGAGTTGGGGAGGTGGTTGAGAAGGGCAGGATTCTAGAAGTATTTGGAGGTAAAGCTGGAAGGATTTACTGAGAGCCTGGATGGGGGGGTGGTGAGAGAGGGAGGACTCGGGGATGTCAAGGAGTCCTGGCTGGGAATACAGGTGAACAGGGCTGCCCCCTCCAAGGCCGGGAACATAGGACGAGGCTGGGCATGCTGGGAGATGACCACTCTCTTACCGATCTGTTTTGTCTTGGATCCTGTTACTGATTTTTCTCCCCATTGGACTGTGAACAGCTTGAGGACAGACAGGAGCAGCAGCAAATAGAACATCCCCCTCTCTCCACCCCCAGCCAGCACAGGGCCTGTCATGGGATCAGGCCCAGGAGATGTTTGCTAAGCAAATAAACGCGGTACCACTCTCCCTAAGGCCACCTGGCACGTCACCCTCTTCCCAGAATGAGGACGGAGGCAGATATTGTGTCTCAAGCAGGGCCAAAGCCACCCTTCCCAGCCTCAGGGAACACTCCTCCTCCTCATCCCCCTTCTATCCCCACCTCTGCTGGCCCTGCCAGGCAACAAGGGGGTTCTTAGAGACCTGAGCGTGGGATGTATGGAGAGACCAGGTGTCGAGGTCCAAATGTGGGGTTTAGTGAAAGACCCTGAATTAAAGGTGTGCTGCACTCTGTGACCCTACGCAAGTTACTGAGCTTCTCCGGCTCTCAATGAATAGTGCTTGGTTAGCTCTCCACAGCTGCCTGGTGGGCAGCATCAGGGGAGCCCAGGACACCTCACCAGCTCTTGAAATGCTGGCGTTACACACGCTGTCCAGGTCACCCAGCCCCACCCTCCCTTTTTACACAAAGGAAAAACTGAGGCCCAGAGAGAGAAGATGACTTCCCCCAGCCCGGAACATCTTCCAGGACACCACCTGTGTCCCAGGAAAGTCATGCAGGTCCATTATCCCGCTACCCGCCACTGCCCCAGCCTTTCAGCCCCTTCTAGCAAAAATTGTTGTGGGCGGGGGGGGTTCCAAGACAGTCTCTCCAGAAGGCATTGCAAGCAATGTGGCTAGAACTGTTGTGACCACATCCTACAGTCAGGAAACATCCTAAGCCATGTCATGTAGTCACCCACACCGCCTACCTAGCAGGACATGCCACCCCACGGCGCCTGGCCTTCGAGCACTCACATGGGGCAACAGTCTCTGGTCTGTCCTAGTTCATTTATTTCAGGGCTGGTTGCAACCACTACACTGACCCCACAACCTAGTAATGAGTCACACCCTGCACTTTAATAAACACCACGCTCAGTAACCCAAAGCAGAAGCAGCAGCCTCCACTGGCACGATAACTGGGGCTCCTTGAGCACCAGCCACTGCTGTCATTGCTGCAGTGCGTTTGCTCTTACTCCTCCCAGCCACTCTGTGAGATAGGTGTGTTCATGACCTCCACGTGGCGGAGGGGCAGCTGAGACACAGGGCGCCAGGTAACATGGCTAGAAGATGCACTCAGGCAGCCTCTCTCCTGCGCTTGTGCAACTGGTCACCAGTCTCCACAGACAGCAGGACCTGGGAAAGCATCGGCACCCTGCACAGGTGGTCCTCCAAAAGGTAGCTCAGTGGGCTCCCCAGATGCTTTTCATATGTCACTACATGCAGCAAACGGTTACTGGACACTTGATGTGCCAGGCCTGACACCTGGTATATGATCTTAATTCATCTTCACCACCACCCTGTGAGGAGATATGATCAGTGTCCCCATTAAACAGATGGGAAAGGCGAGGCACAGAGGCCGCTCAGCTGGTGGGAGGGCAAGGATAGGACCCCAGGCCAGCTGCACCTGGAGCCCATGCTCCCAGCCACGACTCTCAGCTTCTCTGTCTTCCTCTCTTCTGACCTCTTCTTTCTCCCCTGCCTCTTTCTTTGAGGTTTTTCTCTCTTCTCCAGTATCTCTCTCCCTCTCTCTCTCTCCCTCTTTCTCTCCCTCTCTCTCTCTCTCTCTTTCTCTCTCTCTCACTCTCACACACACACACACATGCACACACACATACACATGCACACACAGGCATTTTTTAGAACCCATCCCTTTTCATACTCATTGGCTGTACCATCCAGCTCGGTGTGAAAGGAGGAAAAGGGAGAGATGCCCAAGACCCTAGAAAGTTCCTCCCAACTCAGCACATCTGTGATTCTATCCCATTAGAAAGGATCAAATCCCCAAAGGGATAACATACACAAAGAGCTTAACACTGTGCCAGGAAAATAGGAAGCCTGCCCTCCATATACCTGAATATGTTGACTATTCTGACTAAAGGCCACCACTACTAGCACAGGGAACAGGGAAGAAGGAAGCCTGTCCTGGCTGAGCAGGCCCTGAGAAGAGGTCACGCGGGGCACAGGACCGTGAAAGAGATTGTCCAGTCCAACCCCGTCAAAGTGCAGACCTGAGGCCAGAGAAGTGAAAGCACATGCTGGAGGGGGCACACCAGGGAGAGCCAAGCTAAGAGCGACCCCCAGGTCCAGGCTCCCTGACTTCCCCCTGCCCCCACTAGCCACCACCCCACCCTCCTCCTGCAGATGGAGGGAGGAAGCAGAGGGACCTCCATCCCGTCCTCTGCCCCATCCTCCAGCTGAGCCACCATGAAGAGCAATTTCACAGCATGTGGCCATAGGGCTGGGCCCACTGGGACACAAGATCACAAAATGATTTGTCTACAGAATTTGGCCAAAAAGAAGATTCACAAAGAATTTACAGCTCAGGCCACCTCCTCCAGAAGGCAAGCTGTCACTTCCCTCCTGGGCACTTAGGATACTCTTCATTTCTGTCACCAGTGTAGAAAATAATAAATTGTTCATAGTCTACTAACATTCTTCTTCCTATTTAATCAGTGCAACCCTGTAAGGTAGAAAAAGAGGATTTTCATCTCCATTTTACAGGAAAGAACATGGTGGCCAAGGGACACTGTGTATTTGCCCAAGGTTTTCTGGAGCAGGTCACTAAACATTGGGGCCCCCAAGCCTCAGGCCTAAGCCCTCTGCTCGTCCGTGGGCAAGCTTTCTGTGCTCCCCTGTGTGTCTGTGACTTCCACCTTTACAGCTGCAGCCCAGATTGCACCCCTGCACCACCCACCTGCACACCCAACTGCCCCCTCACCACTCCACATGCACATCCCCAAAGCATCTCAAACTCAGTGTGTCCCAAACCAAACCTGGATTTCCCCCTCCTGTCCCCTCGCTCCAAAGCTTGATCCCCTCCCAGTCTCTACAAATGGTTCCTCCATCCACCTCGCAGGTCTGAAACCTAGAACCCTCAATGCCTCCCTCTTCTCTACCCACATCGATCTGTCAAACTTTATTCCACCTCCTAAACTTCTCTCAAATCCATCCACCTCTGTCCCTACCCTCTGTGCCCACAGTGGTCCACGCACCATCATCTCTTGTCTGGTCAACTGCAATAGCCCTCTCAGACTAACATGTAGCTGCCCTGGACACCTTCGTAATCCACTTGCTTCTTAAGATGCAAATCAGATCATGACAGCCCTGCCTGTTCTAAGTCCTTTAATGTTTCCCATTGCTCTTAGGATAAAGGTAAGCTCTTTAGCACAACCCACACGGCCCTTGGTGACTCATGAGGCCCCCGCACAGCCTGGCCCTGCCTGCCTCATCTCCCCAGTGCTCCCCAAGCCCCCTACTAACTCCTTGTGACCCAGACTTCTCCCAAGTCCCTGAACGAGCCGTGCTTCCTCCAGCCCTTGCCCGTGCTGCTTGCTTTCCCTGAAACGCTCTCCACCTCCCTGCCTCCACTCTGCCTAATTAGCTTCTCCTTCCCCACCAGAGGTCAGCTCCAACATCACCCGCTCAGGATCCCCACAGGAGCTCAGAGGATGCTCTGAGAGGCAAGGAAGCGTGGAGCCTAAAAGCAGGAAAGCACAGTGGTTAGGCCCCCAGACCCTAGAGTCAGACTGCCGGGGCTCCCAAACCTTGGACAGATGGCTCAACCTCTTCATGCCTCAGTCCAGTCTCCATATAATGGAAGTAATTAAAGTACCTACTTCATAGAATCGTTATGAGAACTAGTGAGTTAATATATGTACAGTGCTTAAAACAGTCCCCAGCATTAACTAAGCCCTCAATGGACATTAGCCATCTATATGTGACAGCCTGTCACACGCCCTCATGGAGCCATATAGGCACCTTCCTTTCCTAGCACTTTATCCTGGTTGTGTTATTATTATCTGATGATATGTATCTCCCTCGTGAGAACATAAGCTTTATAAAGACATGGACCAGATGTGGTTTGGCACCCTTTATATCTGCTATGCCCAGCCCAGAACCTGGCACAGGGGCGGGCGCTCAGTCTGTATCTGTTCCCTCGACTCACAGCTAGTCACAAGCAAAGCATATGCGTATACTCTCAGCCAGAGGTGGCCAGACTATGACTAGTGGGACAAATCCGGCCCGCCTACTGATTTTGTAAATAAAGTTTTATTGGAACACAACCACACTCATTTGTTTACATATTGTCCATGGCTGTTTTTGCCCTACAACAACAAAGTTGAGAAGTTGCAACAGAGAACATATGGCCAGCAAAGTCAAAAATATTTACTCTCTGTCCCTTTACAGAAAAAGTTTGCCAATGGCCACTTTAGGTATTTGTAATCTCCTTAAAGCCAAGCCCCATGGCTCCATGGGGTTGGTATGAGGTTTAAACAGGCTAATCCATGTAAGCTGCACTTAGAACAAGACCTGGCACAGGGGAGGGGCTCCATCAATGTTAACAGGTATTGTGAAGTGCCATATGCTTACTCACAGGAGACCAATAAATATCTGTTCATTGAATAAGTCAGCTATTTTCCTAGTGACAGATTTTAGCACCAAAACCACACCAGGCTCTGTGGGAAGTCAGGACAATCCACAGGGAAGTGTGTCTGGGCTGAAAAGGAAGGGACCTTATAATAATAAAAATTGCTGCCTTTCACTGTACACATTCTAGCATGAGACACGGTACAAATATTACTCAATTTAATCCTCATAACAGCGCTTCTCAAAGTTTCATGTGCATTCAGATCTTATTATGGGGATCTCATTAAAACGTAGATTCTGATTCAGTAGGTCCAGAAGAAACCTGAGAGTCTGCATTTCTAATGAGCTCCCCAGTGATGGTGATACTGCTGGTCCTCAGACTACACGACACTATGGCAAGGCTATATGACATTCCTATGAGCGGGACGTTATTATTACTATTCCCATGTTACAGGATGGGGAAACTGAGGCTCACAGAGGTTAAAAATCCTTGCCCAAGGGTCACACAGTAAGTGACAAAGCCAGGATTCAAATTCAGGTGTGTCTAACTCCAAAATGCCCATTCAGTCTTTGACATCACCCAGCCAGAAAGACCTCCTGCAAGAGACTTCACCAGTGTAGGAGTCCTCACTTGCTCTTAAGCCAGCTTCCTTCCCAGCCTGGATCTGGGCCCTGCAAAGTCCAGCCTCCCTACGCATGATGCTGTTTACTGGCTGTCCCCCGTCACTTTCTTTCTGGGCAAAGAGGCCCTTTCCAAGACAGGCTTGAGTTTGGGTTGGCTCTGCTGAGCGGAAGAAGCTTCTGTTTGCACTCCCCGCTGGTCACCATTATTTAGGGCACATCATAAGCTGTTTCGCTACCTTCCGAAGCAGTCTGTTTCCTTCACGTTGTCCTTTGCTGGCTGCAACACAGCACACCTCTCCCTCCTGCCTCCCTCTGTCTTGTCCACACAAGCTTTAATCCACCTCTCGTTGCACACACACGCATGCACGCACACACACGCATACACACAGACGCATGCATGCACACACACAGCATCCCAGCCCCCTCCGTGGCTGGTGCTCTCTCCCTCTGCTGGCAGGAAGGCTGAGTTGGGGCATCCGGGTTCCCACAGCAGGCAGGCCTGAACTGGAAACATCGGGTCCCTGCCACTGTGAGGCGTCTGCTCTGAGGCTGCAGGCTGGTCACAAATGCAGGCATCCTGCAGGCAGGAAGAGCCCACTTTCTTGGAGGGGGAAGCTGGAGCCCTTCCTCCCACTTCTCATCTGAGCAGCCGCTGCTGCCCCTCAGAAGTCACACTGTCCTCTCTTTCTTTCCTTGTCATCCCTCTTTCTAGCTGGCCAGAAAACAAATCCACATGGAGAGGGCAGAACTATCAGAAATCATCTAACAGACCACACCCCATTTCACGCATGGGAAAACCAGAGGGGGGGTTGGTACCTGCCTCAGCCACGCAGTAAGTGGGTGGCAGAGCTGCGACCCAAATCCAGCTTTCCAGACCCTATGGCCCTTCCCAGACTCCTTGGAAGCCACACATGGAGAGTACAGGTTCATTCAAAAATTGGGCTGGTCTGGATTTGAATCCCAGGTCACTAGCTGGTGGCCATTTACTTCACCTCTCAAAACCTCAGTTTTCTTTTCTGTAAATCAGGGCAAAAAACACACCCTGCAGAGCTGTCACTAGGATAAAATCATATACGTTAACTACCCACTCAAGACCCAACACAGAGTGGGTGCTTAACAAATGTTATCTCTCTTCTCCTGGGTCTTCAATAAGCTCCCACCTTCCCCACGTGCTTACAAAGATGAGAATTAAGGCACTTTTGGTCGTGCCTGTCTGCGTGCACACGTGTGTGGGCGCAGGTGTGTTTGGGCTGGGGGATCAGGTTGGGGGTACAGCATGGTGTCTTAGAAGTGACTTGCAGGGAAAGAACACCCCGCTCGGATCTAGGAAGGGAGCAGCCCTGTCCCTGCTCAGGAGGAACAGGGGTGCTGCGATTGTGGAGTGACCTAGCTGTCCACACCCGGATCCTCTGGCCCCTGCTTCCACATGCCCACCTGGATACAGAGCTCCCCACTCCTTCAAGTACCCCAAAATAATCCATTCAGCCAACTGCATTAGTGATCAGTGTAGACTTTACTGCAGATCCATGGGTGAACAGAGGAAGGGTTTTTATTTCACACATATCCTAGAAAACTGCCTAAAATCTTCTTAGAAAAATACCTAAAGTTTTATGTAGAAAAACTCTTCTTATATGCTCTTCTCAGCCATACTGCCACCCAAAGGGATGGGGACAGGGGACAGGAGGAGGCTCTACTCCATAACACACCTCCCCCAGCCCATCCCTGGGTTTGGCCAAAGGGCCCTGCAGCTAACTGGACTCAACTTCCTTAGCAGCCACCAAAGCATTTAAGCCACCAGAGCATTTAAAGAGGACGTCGGTTTCCCTCACTCTAGACTCCTGCCTGGCCCACAGCTCCTGGGATAGGGAGTCTGGCCTGAGATCACTCACTGCCTATTTGAATTTGGATAGAAAAAAATATTTTACTTCGCAGACACACTTTGTGGAGGACCCCCCAGCTCTGGGTCAGACACTGCTCCCCCCCACAAACACCCCCAGCCCCGCCACCCACTGCTCCCCCAGCACACACAGGAGCTGCTGGCCCTGCCCTCTCTGTTTCTGCCTTTCTGTTAAAATAGTCTTTTCTTCTCCTGTCCTGTTTGTCAATCCTCCTTCTCACCTTATTCTGAAGGCATTTTGCTGGGTTTTGTTTGTTGTTTTCACTTTCTCTTTTCATTGCAGTGTGCCTACTTCCTCCTCTTTCTGGGCCACTTCAGCACATCTATTCACTTAATGAGCTTCCATTGAGGGCCTACTGCATGCTTGGACAAAAAGAATAGAGAGGAGAAACTATTTTTTAAAAAAGCCACAGTCCCTGCCTCATGGGACCCATGACTTGTGGTGGAAGCATACATATGAACAAATATTTATTCTGCTAACTAGAATTTATTGAATGTCTGTTATATGCCCTAGAAACTTACCTAAGTGCATTACCTGAATCAAGTCATTTAACCCCCACAACAACCTAGAAGCAGGCACTATTACCATCCCTGTTTTACAGAAGAAGAAACTGAGGCACAGAGAGGCAGGATAACTTTCCCAAACTTACATGGCTAATAAATGCTAGAGCCAGATTCAAATCCAAGCCATGTGGTTCCACCTAACCACGATGCCTCTCAGTGTGCCCAAGTTCCCCAAAGTACAGAGGCGGAAGCTAATAAGTGCCTAAGGAAGTCAGGGAAGCTTCACAGAAGAGAGAACTTTGCCCTGGATTTTGATGTATGAATAGAAACTTGTTGAGTGAAAACAGGAAAGACATTTCAGAAAGAAAGTTCGATATGCCAAAAGTCAGTAGCATGAAATGAAATGTCATGGGAAGTTTGCTGTGGCTGGTCAAGAGAGAACCTGGGGACAAGGAGGCTGGAGGCAGGCAGAGGGCAAGTCACACAGGGCGCTGTGTGCCGGATGAGGTGCTGGAGTTTGGTCCTGCAGGTAGTGGGGAGCCCCTGAAGGGCCATGAGCTGGGCAGAGGCTTGCTTGTTCTCCCTGCCTAGTACTGCTAAGCAACCTGCACTCTGGGGCTGCGTCCATAAACTCCTAGGGGTTGCTCTCCCACCTCCCTCTGCATCCCTCAGTCTCACAGCCATGCTGTTCTCTCTCTCCCTTACCCTCCGTGACCCACAGGGGCCGTGAGGGCCTCAAGCATTTTCCCGATCCTGAGTGTGATTCTGCTTTTCATGGGTGGACTCTGCATAGCAGCCAGCGAGTTCTACAAGACTCGACACAACATCATCCTGAGTGCTGGCATCTTCTTCGTGTCTGCAGGTAATGGGCACTGAGCACGGCAGGCTGGGGTCCAGGCCCTCCAGTGGGGAGAAGCCTGAGGTTTGGGGACCCAGGGGTTAGGAGGGCCTGGCAGAGAGAGAAGGGGAGGAAGGAGAGGAATCTCCAGGCCTTGCACAGGTTGTGTTGCAGGGAAGGAGGGTTGTTGCACTATAGCAATGCCCAAGGCCCCCAAGGAGTCCTCTAAGAACATCCCCAGACCCCATCCCTTGCCCAGTGGCCCATCTTCCTCCCACCACTTGGAAAAGGGCCAAAATAGCAGGTCCTTCTCAGGTATGGGGCCTATCCCCACTTGCCTTCTCCCCTCCTGGTACAAGTAAAGCGATGAGGAGGCTGGAGAGGAGACAACCGAGGTGCCTCACCATTCCTGAACCCCCGCACGATGCCCAGCTCCTCCCTGGAGACCAAGGGAGGCCTTTCTCCTCACTATCCCACCCAGGCGGGAGCAGGTAGGCGCCCACGTCCAGATTTCTGAGCTGGGTTACATGATGAGTCACAGTTGCTTCAGATGCCAGAAAAAGAACCTGGGTCTGTAGCATGAGCCATTTCATAAGAATGTCCAACATCTGAGGAGCGCCTGCCATGTCCCAGATGCTAGGAGCGCTGACATGCGTTCACTCATTTCATCCCCCGCACGGCCCTACAGGAGGAAGGCCTGTCACTACCCCCACCTTACAAATCTGGAAACAGACTAAGGCTAACTTGCCAAAGTCTCCGAACCCAGGCAGCCTGGATCCAGGAGCCAGTCTTCCCTCCCTGCTACCCCAGCTTTGAGCTGTGCAGCCTTGAGCAAGTTACTTAACCTCTCTGTGCTTCTATTTCCTCATCTGCAAACGGCTTGTAAAGCCCTAAGCAGTGCAGGCAGGTAGTAAATACTCAGTACACATTATCAATGATTAGCATACTCCATAGGTTGCCGAATGCCTCTCTTTTCTCTCCCCTCTTCCCACCTCTGTTTCCATGGGCTCTCCCCTCTGTGGCTCCCTCCCAAAACAATGATAAATGCTAAGGCCAAGCTCGCCAATGTCCCTCTGTACCCCCCCACCTGTTCATCATGAAAACCCAGACCAGGGAAGGCCCCTCCAGCTGTCCCTGTCCTTTCGTCCTGCCCCCCCACCACCTTCCTCCCGGGAAACTCACCCGCGTCCTCTCTCTGCCCCCGCCCTGCCCCGCAGGTCTGAGTAACATCATCGGCATCATCGTGTATATCTCTGCCAATGCCGGAGACCCGTCCAAGAGCGACTCCAAAAAGAACAGTTACTCCTACGGCTGGTCCTTCTACTTCGGGGCCCTGTCCTTCATCATCGCCGAGATGGTCGGGGTGCTGGCCGTGCACATGTTCATCGACCGCCACAAACAGCTGCGGGCCAGCGCCCGCGCCACGGACTACCTCCAGGCGTCCGCCATCACCCGCATCCCCAGCTACCGCTACCGCTACCAGCGGCGCAGCCGCTCCAGCTCGCGCTCCACGGAGCCCTCGCGCTCCAGGGACGCCTCCCCCGTGGGCATCAAGGGCTTCAACACCCTGCCGTCCACGGAGATCTCCATGTACACCCTCAGCAGGGACCCCCTGAAGGCCGCCCCCACGCCCACCGCCACCTACAACTCCGACAGGGATAACAGCTTCCTCCAAGTTCACAACTGTATCCAAAAGGACAACAAGGACTCTCTCCACTCCAACACAGCCAACCGCAGGACCACCCCCGTATGAAGACCGCGGGGGGCC
>NW_007729178.1:174182-174466 GCF_000696425.1 Galeopterus variegatus
AAAAAAAAAAAAAAAGAAAAACATAAGTAAATTTAAAAAAAAAAAAACAAATATAAGAGGAACTAAGAAGCAAAACAACAGGAAATATGGAAAACTATAGAGGGAAGAAAAACAAACTTTTAAAAAGCGAGAGAGATTAAAATTAAAAATAGAAAATAAATCTAAAAAGAAAATGCATGATTTCCCATGTACCATTATTTTAACATTTAATAAAATCCAATTTAAATGAAAACATAAAAGGGAACCAAGATAACATTAAAGCAAAAAAAAAAAAAAAAAAAAAA
>NW_007729178.1:176255-183884 GCF_000696425.1 Galeopterus variegatus
TTTTTTTTTAATAAAAAAACCACAGACTATAAATACATGTAAATATATAATAAGTGGATTTACTTGCAAGAAAATCAGATAGTATTTTTCTTTTAATTCTTTTCCAGCTTTAAACTGTGAAAACAAAAAATAGGGTGGGGTGGGGGACTTAAAATTTAGCAGGGAACTTGTAAAGAAAAAACAGGAGACAAATATACAAATCCATTTTTAAAAACGTTGTGAGAGATTCGAGCTGGGCGTAAAGCTGGAGGGAGAGGAGAGCCCCAGCGAGCTGCAGGGAGTCTCTGTGATGGACAGACCTCTTCCTTATACCAGGAAGGTGCTGCTAACGTGGAAGAGAATCACGAGAGAAGGAGACCACTCACCTTACTCACACACACACACACACACACACATTCACAAACACACACAGTCTTCTCAGCCCTGCGCTGTCCTTGCTCATGGGGACACATACTCAGTCTAAATCCTTCCATCCCCTACACAGCTGGGGCCTGGCTCAGAGGAAACTGGCCCATGCCCTCCAAAGCCATGGACAATCACAGCGACTCTACACTGTCCTTCATGTTCACGTGCCCACCCACCACATCATGCACATGCACACACACGCGGACGTACACACACACACACACACACACCACTTACATGCACAGAAAAGGCACCAGCCTGGAATCCAGGACTGGATTCTGGAATTTCTTGCTGCGTGGCTTCTCTGGGTCTCCGTTTCCCCCTGTGTAGACATGTGGATTGACCCAGATGAGCTCCAAAGGGCCATTTTTATTCTGTGTACCTGTGACTTTTAAGATCTGCCACCTACCCAGGGAAAGATGACGGGGATAACCAAAACAGCTGCCATCCAGCCCCAGACACTGAAAACATTCCCAAATTATCAGTCAACCTCTCTCTCTCTCTCTCTCTCACACACACACACACACACACACACACGCACCCACGTACACACACATGCACACACACGTACCATCCAGCCCCAGACACTGAAAACATTCCCAAATTATCAGTCAACCTCTCTCTCTCTCTCTCACACACACACACACACACACACACACGCACCCACGTACACACACATGCACACACACGTACACACACACATCCCATAAGCCTCCTCACTGTGCTCCCCAGCCCCTTTCCCCCACATCCAGTGTCAAAGCAAAAATATACACACGTGAGCAAGCGTGTCCTGCCATTCAAGCCAAGAGGGAAAAAACACAGAGGTCCCCAACGCCACACTTCATTTTGCCTTTCTTTAATGCCATAACCTGGCCATAGAGAGTGAAGGAGACTTCTCTGAGAGAAGAGACAAGCCACCAGACTTCCACACCGTCTTTGGGGTCAGTGATAAAGAATCCTCTGAGGTTTGCTGGGAGGGGTCAAGGTGGAGGGGCTGGAGAGGAGAGTCTTTGCAAAATTTGGTCCCAGGATGAGGACCGACCCCAAACATTAAACTTATGCCTGAAGTTTGGGGGCACCCGTGTTTCTCCCCTTTCTTCCCCAGGGTGACGAGGGCCAGTCCATACTGAGCGAAATCCAGCAGTTTTCCTGAGCTGGACATTTCAGACCAGTCTGCAAGTCACTCCACAAGGGTGAGGTGCCCTCTCTTGGTTTGCCTCCACCTTGACACTGGCCTGCCGAGAGCTTCCTCAAGTCTCCCTCTCTGGGGAGCTTGAGGGAGTCGCTAGCACATTTCCAGCTGCCCTTCCTGTCTTTTGTCTGGAAAAGGAAAGTTCTCTTCCCAGGTCAGCAGTAGCTGGAGGCCTGCAAGTCAGCCTAAGGCACTAGGCAGAACACCTGCCAGCCCAGCCCCAGAAGTGCAGGGGAGGCCACAGGCCCAGGGCAGAGCTGTGGGGGCCAACTCAAGGTGTGGTGGCAACCAGGTATTCTCAGTCTGGGCAGAAATCACAACCCACCCCTCCCCCACCCCAACCTTGCCCACTGACCCATCAGATTGCAAACCTGAACAGATCAAGGACTAGCGGGAAGGGAGAGCCCCCAAGAAAACAGCAGACTAGCTTCGGGCACTGTCCAAAGAGGAAAACTGGCCCCAACTCTCTGAGTTCTGGCAGAGCATTTGGGATGGCAATCAGTGCTTCTTCCCAGGCTACAAGACCTGGGGCCTGGGTCCGCTTGATGAAGGCCATCGGGTTGTGGGGTGACACCAGCATGGCCGAGAAAGGGCTAGGGGGCCCGGAGGGAAGGAGCCAGGACCAGGACTGCCAGGGCACTGCTCCCCAGGATGGACGATTGCTCATGTCCAGCTCAAACCAGTTCAAAAACCCAACCTCCGTTTTATTTTCTTTGTGGGTCCTTTTTTTTTTTTTTCAGACTGTTAACAGAAAAAAATTTTAAAAAGCAGAAAACTAAAAAAAAAAAAAAATCCTGGTACATGAAATAAAGATTTTTTTTTATAGCTTGGTCCTCACTTCAGTGGATTTCTTTAATTGCTTTCCCAACTCCTAGCATCCCATTTAAAACAATCCTAAAGCCAAGGATTCTCAGAGCTGGGGGATGGGAGGCTTAGATACCATGCAGTAGGATGCCCCCAGTCTCTAGGTCATGAGTCCCTTCTTAAGTATCACTAACTGATACCTGTAACCTCCAGTGACAGGGGGCTCTCTCCTCCCAAAGGTGGCATTGGCCAGTGCTACACAGCACTCACTGGCAAAAGTCTCCTACGCACACTAAATTTCAGTCCACCTCTTCTTCACACTCCAGCAACACTGAACAAATCCCTTCCCTTTTCCGCATGGCAGTGCCTCAGATGTTTCAAGACAGAGAGCATGACGTCCTTGAGTCTTCTCTTTTAGAATAAGCCAGCCCCACTCGACATCCCAATCACACTCCAGGGTTTCAATTTTCCCCATGAAAGGGTGCAGCCTGGAGTAAACATGACCCTGCCAGTTACTCCAAGGGCTCCTTGAAGAGGGGTGCTCCTTGGAGGGGACCACAGAATGGCAGAGGAATGGAGAGGGTCTTGTAGGAGCCCCTGGGACTCTCTTAACTTGAACAGATGGGAAAAACAAGATGGGATGCTAGCAGTAGGATATGATCCTTGGCATTGGAGAAAGGCTTCATCTGAAGGCAGCTAAAGAACTAATCCAACAAAGTCCAGCCCTGGTCTGGTCAAATCACCATGGTCAGCTATTTGAAGGAGGGCTGTAAATACCTCTAAAAACACATTTAAAACATTTAATTTAGTTTGTTTAAACTTTAAAAACCTGTCATACTGAACAGGATAGGAAGAAAGAAGGAATTTCCAAATCAAATCAAGACTCAATTCTCATCTGTTGGCCCACTGTAGAAGGCTTCTTCCTCTCTCCTATCCCTCCCCGCACCACCTTCCCATTGCCCTACTGAATTTATTATCTTTGACCCTAAAGGTCAGGTAGAAACTCACAGCGGATGCCATGACAAACAAGAAAAAGGAGAAAGAAAAGCTGACCAAAGTGTGTTTAAAATGGAAACATCACGATACAGTGCTCTGACAAGAGAAAAAAAGCTTCATTCCGCCCCACTGACGTCTATCATCACATACAAAAAAGCACTGAGGTCTCATTAATTAAAATGGTTGTGATTCACTGGCCTGGTTATTTTAATATTTTCATTTGAAAAGCCAGAAGGTGACCTACGGGGAGCATGCAAGTCACCTTAGAAACAGCCACGATCATGCAGCAACGGGGACCAGGAGAGTTCCGGATGCTGCAGCCCCAGTACTGACACGGACGGGGTTTCCTCGTGAACTCTGGGAGGTGAGCGTCTTTGGGAGGGAAGACACTGTCTAAGATGGGGGGAAGGAAGCTTCATCACTGGATAGCTCTCCTGGGGCTCAAGGAGACAGCAGCAGAGGAGATCTGAGCAACGCACAGACATGAGAGAAGGTAAGCCCTGAACCACAAGGCCAAGTCCACTCTCGAATTGACCAGCATTCAGAACTCCCTGCTCAGTTCAGCCCCGGTCCCCTGGGGCCATGCTGCCAAGTCCACCATGAATCTCAAGCATCTCTCTCTTCAGGCTCACCCCTGACATTTGCAGGGCCCAGGGCAAGAGTACAAATGGATTTGGATCCCTTTACCGGCCAGCTACTAAAAAACAAAGAAATCAATATCTAGAAGAGTACTAATGGGGGCTCATATACCATGAGTCTAAATATTTAACAGCTATGAATCTAACTAACTTAAAAATATGTTCTATCCTTCTGTCCCGACAAATGTATCTTCATGGTGATCTAAAATGCTAGGTTTGACTTTAGAATTCTCAACCTCCTCTGCATTCTGCACCTGAAAGTGGCAGCATAGGGTTGGCCCACCCTGGGACCCTTGACCCCAGGTCCTCTCCCACAGCCAGCCCCCTTCCCTTTCCACTTTCAGTCTACCCAGCCTGTGCAGGTCATCTCCCACAAGTGGGGTGCATGTTCCAGCCTGCACAGACAAGTTCTGCAAAAGAGCTACTCCTTGGCCCCGCCTTGGGCCAGTCCACCCTCGGGAGGACAGATAGGTAGCTAACTCTGGAAGATGGCTCAGCAGGACCCTTTGGGCAGAAATTCTAGAGTAGCAGACACCAAAGAGAGGTCTAGAAGGGTGAGCACATTGCACATCCCCCGGCCTGTGGACTTCTCTCCCCACGGGGTAGGGCTGTGGTCCAACAAGAGCCAGAGTAGGGTCCCCTAAAGTCCAGGGTCCAAGGCAGGGGCTGCTCTTGCCAGTGTCTAAGGGCAGCCCAGCCTCTGTCTGGCTTTTGAGTGTAGATTTCAACACTCGGGGCCAAGCCTAAGGACACAGACTCGCAGAGGGTCAGACAAGGAACTACAGAGCTCAGAAGACCTACCACTCATGGAAGAAAGTCACATTTGGAGGCCAGAGAGGGCAAGGGATGTGTCCATACTTGTATAGTGAATTGGTTTCAAGCGGGCTGGAGGCCCCAGCCTCTCCACCCCTCCACCACCCCAACCACCCCTCCTGATGGAAGTTAGAAGCATTCTTTCTCCTTCTTCCTCCATTCATGCCCCAGGCTTAGAGTTTCCTACTCACTGTCCTCATCAAACTCTAAAAACTCTGAGTGTCTTCTGCAGGAGGTGAGGGAGGTGGCTATCTTGGTGAGTGTCTAGACCTGCCTAACAAGGAGCATCAGTCTGGATCAGCTTCCAACGACAGCGGGCTGGTAGCCAGCAACCGCCTGCTCCTCTGGTGCACCAGCTCTGGAAAGATGCATCTCTGAGCTAGCTTGCACAGACTTCTCCCAAGCCAGAAGAGCCTTGCCCTGCCTGCCCTGCATGCACTCCCTGCCATGGGCTGTGACAGGCACAAATCCCATGGTGTGATGGACCAGCTCCCACAGGCTCATGTGAGCCAATCTTGTGCAGCTCTTCCCAACTCTGTGTTCAATGATACCACATGGGCAGCTAGAAATCAGCCACAGTGGGAGTATTTACACCATGGAAATGGGCAAAGGCTACCAATCAGGGATTTCTTTTTTAATGAAGAGCCAATTGTTAAACATTTACCAGCATACCATACATCTGTAGATGTGGTGTGTGCATTTAGGTTCACTGATGTATACCTTACAGACACATCCATATTCCCCACAGTGTGTGTGCACGTGTGTATGCCCATATACATATCCCTATGTGTACATGTGTGCACACACCACCCCCTACCCCAACAACCACACACACTTCTGGAATTAGATCCACTCACAATTGTATTCATTCAATCTGTCAGCATTTATTGAACACCTTCCCTCTTCCAAGCCCTGAGTTTGCTTCCTAGATTGCAGAGATGACAAGACATGGGCTTTCCTGCAGGAAGCTCTCAATAGAGACAGAGATGTGGACAGGTAAACAGAGACTTGCTGAGGAATGTGGTAATGCCACCGCCAGAAGAGGAGGGTGCCCTAACCCAGGGCAGGGCACATGGAGGAGGTGATGTGCAGGCTGAGGGTGGGTGTGCACCTGTGGTTCTCTACACACTCCATCTACGTGTACTCAGAGGTCACCGGCACATTCACATGCACAGGGAAACCCAGAGGGACACGTACTATGTCGCAGATGCTCAAACCCGTACAGACACATGTACTGTATGTGCAAGTGTGTGCATATGTAAGGGATTTCTTTTTTAATGAAGAGCCAATTGTTAAACATTTACCAGCATACCATACATCTGTAGATGTGGCCGAGGCAATGAGCCCAGCCTCCCCCACACCCCCCACCTTCTCTCTCTCTCGACCTCTGTCCCTCTCTGTCTCCCTGTGGCTCTATCATTTTCCTTCCCTCCTCCCTCCCCTAATGTGAGTCGCCAGTCTCAGTCTCACCCCGCTGCCTTCCCCACACCGCCGCACAAAGGATTCCAAGCGGAATAAGAAGCTGATAGTAAAAGAATCCAGGCACCTCACTCGGTTGCTAGCGCTTGAAGCAGAGAAAGACATGGGGCCCTGGGCGGGCTATCTGAGGCAGCCCTTTGAGAAGAGACCAGCAAGATCAAGAGCGTCTGTCATGAGGGGAGGAGAGCATCCCTTCCCACCCGCTCATCTCAGGAAGTCCGGAATGACCTGTCACTGTGGACAGGTAAACAGAGACTTGCTGAGGAATGTGGTAATGCCACCGCCAGAAGAGGAGGGTGCCCTAACCCAGGGCAGGGCACATGGAGGAGGTGATGTGCAGGCTGAGGGTGGGTGTGCACCTGTGGTTCTCTACACACTCCATCTACGTGTACTCAGAGGTCACCGGCACATTCACATGCACAGGGAAACCCAGAGGGGCACGTACTATGTCGCAGATGCTCAAACCCGTACGGACACATGTACTGTATGTGCAAGTGTGTGCATATGTGTGTGTACCTGCACGTGGCTACAGCATCTGTCAGAACAAAGGAACACAACCCTAAGTCACATGACCCATTCTTGTCACCAAGTGCACCCAGCCCCGAGGCAATGAGCCCAGCCTCCCCCACACCCCCCACCTTCTCTCTCTCTCGACCTCTGTCCCTCTCTGTCTCCCTGTGGCTCTATCATTTTCCTTCCCTCCTCCCTCCCCTAATGTGAGTCGCCAGTCTCAGTCTCACCCCGCTGCCTTCCCCACACCGCCGCACAAAGGATTCCAAGCGGAATAAGAAGCTGATAGTAAAAGAATCCAGGCACCTCACTCGGTTGCTAGCGCTTGAAGCAGAGAAAGACATGGGGCCCTGGGCGGGCTATCTGAGGCAGCCCTTTGAGAAGAGACCAGCAAGATCAAGAGCGTCTATCATGAGGGGAGGAGAGCATCCCTTCCCACCCGCTCATCTCAGGAAGTCCGGAATGACCTGTCATGGCCCTTAAACAGCTCAAATCTCAAAATCTCATGGGGCAATAAAACATAAGGATGTGAAACTCAGACACCAACATCAAGCAGCATGGAGCTAGGTGTTGGTAGGGGGAGGGGTACGGAGGAGGGAAAGGACAGAACTTGATTAAGTTAAACCACAGTTTCTTTATGTCACTCTTTCAATCAGAAACCTTCAGTGGCTCCCCAGTGTCCTCACAGTAAAACCTTCAAAGCCCTTCCTGGTCAGGCCCCTGCTATACTTCCAAAGCAAACTGGGACTTATTGAGAACCTACAATGTGCCAGGCACTGCCAAATCATGTAT
>NW_007729178.1:184884-196161 GCF_000696425.1 Galeopterus variegatus
AAAAAAAAAAAAAAAAAAAAAAAAAAAAAAAAAAAAAAAAAAAAACGAGAAGGAACAGAAAGGAAAGGGGATGTCCTTTGTATTTATCAGGGTTTTATGTTACTTTCTTTTTAATGCGGGGAGAGTTACTTTTCTGTTCCCTTTAACCCCCAGCGGGCCCTGCCTCCCTGGGAGAGTGGGGGGTGGAGACTCAGGGGCCCCAGGGCCAGGTGAGCCTGTCCTCACTGCCAGGTCCCTGGAGCCCCTGGAGCCCCTGGAGGGTGCCCCGGGAACGCTGGGGAGCTCAGTGGCTCACGAACTGCTCACCCAGCATTGATGGGGAAATTGTAGGCCTCCAGGTGACTCCAGTCCTTGGTCCCTCCTGCCCGTTAGGTGCCTGGAGGGGGGTGCACTTGGGGCTTGCCCAGCGTCAGGTTCCCAGTCCTTAATGGTCCTTAACCCACTGTGATGACTCCCTAGCCCTTGAGGAAAGGGAGGAGAGGGGATGGCTGCTAGTGGCTTATTGAAATGCAGGCAACCCCGGAATCCTCAGGGTGAGCCTCTTGGGGTCACAATCCCCGAGCTCCTGTCCTTGGGGTCAGGAGATGCCCACCCCACCCCCGGGGATATAAAGCAGCTCTCCCTCCTTACCCCTCACCTCAGGGCCACCTGCTGACCCTGGGGCAATTGTGGACCCCCAGACTCTAGGCCCCCAGTCTCCTGGGAAGGGGGTTCATTGACCCTTTGGGGGTCCTTGGACTCACTGACGCCCCCTCGGGGCCCAGCAGGTCCAACAATGACACTGCAAAAAGGTTTCTTTTTACAAAAGAAAAAGGAAAAACAAGTGGTGATTTTTTTTTTAATAAAAAAACCACAGACTATAAATACATGTAAATATATAATAAGTGGATTTACTTGCAAGAAAATCAGATAGTATTTTTCTTTTAATTCTTTTCCAGCTTTAAACTGTGAAAACAAAAAATAGGGTGGGGTGGGGGACTTAAAATTTAGCAGGGAACTTGTAAAGAAAAAACAGGAGACAAATATACAAATCCATTTTTAAAAACGTTGTGAGAGATTCGAGCTGGGCGTAAAGCTGGAGGGAGAGGAGAGCCCCAGCGAGCTGCAGGGAGTCTCTGTGATGGACAGACCTCTTCCTTATACCAGGAAGGTGCTGCTAACGTGGAAGAGAATCACGAGAGAAGGAGACCACTCACCTTACTCACACACACACACACACACACACATTCACAAACACACACAGTCTTCTCAGCCCTGCGCTGTCCTTGCTCATGGGGACACATACTCAGTCTAAATCCTTCCATCCCCTACACAGCTGGGGCCTGGCTCAGAGGAAACTGGCCCATGCCCTCCAAAGCCATGGACAATCACAGCGACTCTACACTGTCCTTCATGTTCACGTGCCCACCCACCACATCATGCACATGCACACACACGCGGACGTACACACACACACACACACACACCACTTACATGCACAGAAAAGGCACCAGCCTGGAATCCAGGACTGGATTCTGGAATTTCTTGCTGCGTGGCTTCTCTGGGTCTCCGTTTCCCCCTGTGTAGACATGTGGATTGACCCAGATGAGCTCCAAAGGGCCATTTTTATTCTGTGTACCTGTGACTTTTAAGATCTGCCACCTACCCAGGGAAAGATGACGGGGATAACCAAAACAGCTGCCATCCAGCCCCAGACACTGAAAACATTCCCAAATTATCAGTCAACCTCTCTCTCTCTCTCTCTCTCACACACACACACACACACACACACACGCACCCACGTACACACACATGCACACACACGTACACACACACATCCCATAAGCCTCCTCACTGTGCTCCCCAGCCCCTTTCCCCCACATCCAGTGTCAAAGCAAAAATATACACACGTGAGCAAGCGTGTCCTGCCATTCAAGCCAAGAGGGAAAAAACACAGAGGTCCCCAACGCCACACTTCATTTTGCCTTTCTTTAATGCCATAACCTGGCCATAGAGAGTGAAGGAGACTTCTCTGAGAGAAGAGACAAGCCACCAGACTTCCACACCGTCTTTGGGGTCAGTGATAAAGAATCCTCTGAGGTTTGCTGGGAGGGGTCAAGGTGGAGGGGCTGGAGAGGAGAGTCTTTGCAAAATTTGGTCCCAGGATGAGGACCGACCCCAAACATTAAACTTATGCCTGAAGTTTGGGGGCACCCGTGTTTCTCCCCTTTCTTCCCCAGGGTGACGAGGGCCAGTCCATACTGAGCGAAATCCAGCAGTTTTCCTGAGCTGGACATTTCAGACCAGTCTGCAAGTCACTCCACAAGGGTGAGGTGCCCTCTCTTGGTTTGCCTCCACCTTGACACTGGCCTGCCGAGAGCTTCCTCAAGTCTCCCTCTCTGGGGAGCTTGAGGGAGTCGCTAGCACATTTCCAGCTGCCCTTCCTGTCTTTTGTCTGGAAAAGGAAAGTTCTCTTCCCAGGTCAGCAGTAGCTGGAGGCCTGCAAGTCAGCCTAAGGCACTAGGCAGAACACCTGCCAGCCCAGCCCCAGAAGTGCAGGGGAGGCCACAGGCCCAGGGCAGAGCTGTGGGGGCCAACTCAAGGTGTGGTGGCAACCAGGTATTCTCAGTCTGGGCAGAAATCACAACCCACCCCTCCCCCACCCCAACCTTGCCCACTGACCCATCAGATTGCAAACCTGAACAGATCAAGGACTAGCGGGAAGGGAGAGCCCCCAAGAAAACAGCAGACTAGCTTCGGGCACTGTCCAAAGAGGAAAACTGGCCCCAACTCTCTGAGTTCTGGCAGAGCATTTGGGATGGCAATCAGTGCTTCTTCCCAGGCTACAAGACCTGGGGCCTGGGTCCGCTTGATGAAGGCCATCGGGTTGTGGGGTGACACCAGCATGGCCGAGAAAGGGCTAGGGGGCCCGGAGGGAAGGAGCCAGGACCAGGACTGCCAGGGCACTGCTCCCCAGGATGGACGATTGCTCATGTCCAGCTCAAACCAGTTCAAAAACCCAACCTCCGTTTTATTTTCTTTGTGGGTCCTTTTTTTTTTTTTTCAGACTGTTAACAGAAAAAAATTTTAAAAAGCAGAAAACTAAAAAAAAAAAAAAATCCTGGTACATGAAATAAAGATTTTTTTTTATAGCTTGGTCCTCACTTCAGTGGATTTCTTTAATTGCTTTCCCAACTCCTAGCATCCCATTTAAAACAATCCTAAAGCCAAGGATTCTCAGAGCTGGGGGATGGGAGGCTTAGATACCATGCAGTAGGATGCCCCCAGTCTCTAGGTCATGAGTCCCTTCTTAAGTATCACTAACTGATACCTGTAACCTCCAGTGACAGGGGGCTCTCTCCTCCCAAAGGTGGCATTGGCCAGTGCTACACAGCACTCACTGGCAAAAGTCTCCTACGCACACTAAATTTCAGTCCACCTCTTCTTCACACTCCAGCAACACTGAACAAATCCCTTCCCTTTTCCGCATGGCAGTGCCTCAGATGTTTCAAGACAGAGAGCATGACGTCCTTGAGTCTTCTCTTTTAGAATAAGCCAGCCCCACTCGACATCCCAATCACACTCCAGGGTTTCAATTTTCCCCATGAAAGGGTGCAGCCTGGAGTAAACATGACCCTGCCAGTTACTCCAAGGGCTCCTTGAAGAGGGGTGCTCCTTGGAGGGGACCACAGAATGGCAGAGGAATGGAGAGGGTCTTGTAGGAGCCCCTGGGACTCTCTTAACTTGAACAGATGGGAAAAACAAGATGGGATGCTAGCAGTAGGATATGATCCTTGGCATTGGAGAAAGGCTTCATCTGAAGGCAGCTAAAGAACTAATCCAACAAAGTCCAGCCCTGGTCTGGTCAAATCACCATGGTCAGCTATTTGAAGGAGGGCTGTAAATACCTCTAAAAACACATTTAAAACATTTAATTTAGTTTGTTTAAACTTTAAAAACCTGTCATACTGAACAGGATAGGAAGAAAGAAGGAATTTCCAAATCAAATCAAGACTCAATTCTCATCTGTTGGCCCACTGTAGAAGGCTTCTTCCTCTCTCCTATCCCTCCCCGCACCACCTTCCCATTGCCCTACTGAATTTATTATCTTTGACCCTAAAGGTCAGGTAGAAACTCACAGCGGATGCCATGACAAACAAGAAAAAGGAGAAAGAAAAGCTGACCAAAGTGTGTTTAAAATGGAAACATCACGATACAGTGCTCTGACAAGAGAAAAAAAGCTTCATTCCGCCCCACTGACGTCTATCATCACATACAAAAAAGCACTGAGGTCTCATTAATTAAAATGGTTGTGATTCACTGGCCTGGTTATTTTAATATTTTCATTTGAAAAGCCAGAAGGTGACCTACGGGGAGCATGCAAGTCACCTTAGAAACAGCCACGATCATGCAGCAACGGGGACCAGGAGAGTTCCGGATGCTGCAGCCCCAGTACTGACACGGACGGGGTTTCCTCGTGAACTCTGGGAGGTGAGCGTCTTTGGGAGGGAAGACACTGTCTAAGATGGGGGGAAGGAAGCTTCATCACTGGATAGCTCTCCTGGGGCTCAAGGAGACAGCAGCAGAGGAGATCTGAGCAACGCACAGACATGAGAGAAGGTAAGCCCTGAACCACAAGGCCAAGTCCACTCTCGAATTGACCAGCATTCAGAACTCCCTGCTCAGTTCAGCCCCGGTCCCCTGGGGCCATGCTGCCAAGTCCACCATGAATCTCAAGCATCTCTCTCTTCAGGCTCACCCCTGACATTTGCAGGGCCCAGGGCAAGAGTACAAATGGATTTGGATCCCTTTACCGGCCAGCTACTAAAAAACAAAGAAATCAATATCTAGAAGAGTACTAATGGGGGCTCATATACCATGAGTCTAAATATTTAACAGCTATGAATCTAACTAACTTAAAAATATGTTCTATCCTTCTGTCCCGACAAATGTATCTTCATGGTGATCTAAAATGCTAGGTTTGACTTTAGAATTCTCAACCTCCTCTGCATTCTGCACCTGAAAGTGGCAGCATAGGGTTGGCCCACCCTGGGACCCTTGACCCCAGGTCCTCTCCCACAGCCAGCCCCCTTCCCTTTCCACTTTCAGTCTACCCAGCCTGTGCAGGTCATCTCCCACAAGTGGGGTGCATGTTCCAGCCTGCACAGACAAGTTCTGCAAAAGAGCTACTCCTTGGCCCCGCCTTGGGCCAGTCCACCCTCGGGAGGACAGATAGGTAGCTAACTCTGGAAGATGGCTCAGCAGGACCCTTTGGGCAGAAATTCTAGAGTAGCAGACACCAAAGAGAGGTCTAGAAGGGTGAGCACATTGCACATCCCCCGGCCTGTGGACTTCTCTCCCCACGGGGTAGGGCTGTGGTCCAACAAGAGCCAGAGTAGGGTCCCCTAAAGTCCAGGGTCCAAGGCAGGGGCTGCTCTTGCCAGTGTCTAAGGGCAGCCCAGCCTCTGTCTGGCTTTTGAGTGTAGATTTCAACACTCGGGGCCAAGCCTAAGGACACAGACTCGCAGAGGGTCAGACAAGGAACTACAGAGCTCAGAAGACCTACCACTCATGGAAGAAAGTCACATTTGGAGGCCAGAGAGGGCAAGGGATGTGTCCATACTTGTATAGTGAATTGGTTTCAAGCGGGCTGGAGGCCCCAGCCTCTCCACCCCTCCACCACCCCAACCACCCCTCCTGATGGAAGTTAGAAGCATTCTTTCTCCTTCTTCCTCCATTCATGCCCCAGGCTTAGAGTTTCCTACTCACTGTCCTCATCAAACTCTAAAAACTCTGAGTGTCTTCTGCAGGAGGTGAGGGAGGTGGCTATCTTGGTGAGTGTCTAGACCTGCCTAACAAGGAGCATCAGTCTGGATCAGCTTCCAACGACAGCGGGCTGGTAGCCAGCAACCGCCTGCTCCTCTGGTGCACCAGCTCTGGAAAGATGCATCTCTGAGCTAGCTTGCACAGACTTCTCCCAAGCCAGAAGAGCCTTGCCCTGCCTGCCCTGCATGCACTCCCTGCCATGGGCTGTGACAGGCACAAATCCCATGGTGTGATGGACCAGCTCCCACAGGCTCATGTGAGCCAATCTTGTGCAGCTCTTCCCAACTCTGTGTTCAATGATACCACATGGGCAGCTAGAAATCAGCCACAGTGGGAGTATTTACACCATGGAAATGGGCAAAGGCTACCAATCAGGGATTTCTTTTTTAATGAAGAGCCAATTGTTAAACATTTACCAGCATACCATACATCTGTAGATGTGGTGTGTGCATTTAGGTTCACTGATGTATACCTTACAGACACATCCATATTCCCCACAGTGTGTGTGCACGTGTGTATGCCCATATACATATCCCTATGTGTACATGTGTGCACACACCACCCCCTACCCCAACAACCACACACACTTCTGGAATTAGATCCACTCACAATTGTATTCATTCAATCTGTCAGCATTTATTGAACACCTTCCCTCTTCCAAGCCCTGAGTTTGCTTCCTAGATTGCAGAGATGACAAGACATGGGCTTTCCTGCAGGAAGCTCTCAATAGAGACAGAGATGTGGACAGGTAAACAGAGACTTGCTGAGGAATGTGGTAATGCCACCGCCAGAAGAGGAGGGTGCCCTAACCCAGGGCAGGGCACATGGAGGAGGTGATGTGCAGGCTGAGGGTGGGTGTGCACCTGTGGTTCTCTACACACTCCATCTACGTGTACTCAGAGGTCACCGGCACATTCACATGCACAGGGAAACCCAGAGGGGCACGTACTATGTCGCAGATGCTCAAACCCGTACGGACACATGTACTGTATGTGCAAGTGTGTGCATATGTGTGTGTACCTGCACGTGGCTACAGCATCTGTCAGAACAAAGGAACACAACCCTAAGTCACATGACCCATTCTTGTCACCAAGTGCACCCAGCCCCGAGGCAATGAGCCCAGCCTCCCCCACACCCCCCACCTTCTCTCTCTCTCGACCTCTGTCCCTCTCTGTCTCCCTGTGGCTCTATCATTTTCCTTCCCTCCTCCCTCCCCTAATGAGTCGCCAGTCTCAGTCTCACCCCCCTGCCTTCCCCACGCCGCCGCACAAAGGATTCCAAGCGGAATAAGAAGCTGATAGTAAAAGAATCCAGGCACCTCACTCGGTTGCTAGCGCTTGAAGCAGAGAAAGACATGGGGCCCTGGGCGGGCTATCTGAGGCAGCCCTTTGAGAAGAGACCAGCAAGATCAAGAGCGTCTATCATGAGGGGAGGAGAGCATCCCTTCCCACCCGCTCATCTCAGGAAGTCCGGAATGACCTGTCATGGCCCTTAAACAGCTCAAATCTCAAAATCTCATGGGGCAATAAAACATAAGGATGTGAAACTCAGACACCAACATCAAGCAGCATGGAGCTAGGTGTTGGTAGGGGGAGGGGTACGGAGGAGGGAAAGGACAGAACTTGATTAAGTTAAACCACAGTTTCTTTATGTCACTCTTTCAATCAGAAACCTTCAGTGGCTCCCCAGTGTCCTCACAGTAAAACCTTCAAAGCCCTTCCTGGTCAGGCCCCTGCTATACTTCCAAAGCAAACTGGGACTTATTGAGAACCTACAATGTGCCAGGCACTGCCAAATCATGTATGAACACAGCTCTGGTAAGCAGGTATTATTATCCCCTTTACAGATAAGGAAACGGAGGCTCAGAGAGGCAGAATGCCATGGGGGCTAAGAAGGCGGGCCTTGGAGCCAGATTACTAGGGTTCAAAACCTGGCTCTAGGGCTGGCCCGGTGGCGCAATGGATAGTGCGCCGCTTGGGAAGCGCGGCGGCGCTCCCGCCCGAGGGTTCGGATCCCACATGTGGACCGGTGCCCGCTCACTGGCTGAGCAAGGCGCAGGAGCAACACCGAGGGTTGCGATCCGTTGCCGGACACGGAAAAAGACAAAAAGACAAAAAAAAAAAAAAAACCTGTCTCTAGCCACTTACTGGCAGCACAACCTTGGGCAAGATATCTATGCGTCAGTTGCTTCATCTGTATAAGGAGAATAATAAAAGCGACTGTCTCACAAGGTTGTACGGAATAAAAGCATTAGAACAGTACCTGACACGTACTAACTGTAGTACAAGTTCACGCCTACAGAGCACTTCCTACATGAGTGAACTCTAGCTGTAGCCATGGTTCCGAGACCACTCAGCATGTGGCAGAGCCAAGGTTCAAAGCGGGGGTCTCTGGGTCCAGGGCCCTCATTTGTACCCACTACTCTGTTTTGCTTTCATCGTCTGTACACTCAAACATACACAGAGACCCCCCAGGTCCCCGAATGGGGGAGCCACACAGGGTACAGAAGGGCATCGGGAAGGGAAAGGGCAATTCTCCCTGGCAGGGGTCTGGAGGTCTGGGGTGCAGAGGTGGTGTCAGCAAAGGCTGTACAAGGCTGAGTTGTGGAAGCCCCTGAGAGCCAAGGTTTGAGCCATACCCACCTCCTTCCTGGTGTTGTCCCAGCCTGGGCTCCAGCCACAGAGACTGACACTGGCCGTTGGGGACACTGCAGGACCACTCTGATGCCTTTTATTCATTCACTTGCTCATTCATTCATTCAGCTCCTATTACATGCCAATTACTGGGCTCAATGCTGGGGGCAGCAGTGGTCAAGGCAGACATGGTCCCTGCATCCTGTAACTCGTGTTCTAGAGGGGAAGAGAGAAAACTAGCCAGTTAAGGACCAAATAATTATATAATTATAGATTGTCACGAATGCTATGAAGTAAATGCATGCGGGCAATGATTTTTAAAATATCACGGGTTCACCTCTCATTTGGTTATCTAAAACTTAGTGGCCTAAAACAATGATGAACATTTTATTATCTCTCACAATTCTGTGGGCTCAGTTGGGCAGCTCCTCAGTTCCACGCGATGGTGACTGGGGCTGCAGTCATCCAGGGGCTCGACTGGGCTGTGGCAACCACACTGGCTCATGCATACTGAACATTTTATTATCTCTCACAATTCTGTGGGCTCAGTTGGGCAGCTCCTCAGTTCCACGCAATGGTGACTGGGGCTGCAGTCATCCAGGGGCTCGACTGGGCTGTGGCAACCACACTGGCTCATGCATACAGGTGGGTCGATGCTGACAGTTGGCTGGGACTCATCTAGGGATGTTGACCTGAACACCCCATTGCTCCCCTCTGTGGTCTCTCTACATGATGTGAGCCTTGCCGCATGCCAGCTGGGTTCCAAGTGGCAGGGAGAAGAAGCTGCCAGCCATCTGAAGGTCTAGCCTCAGGAGTCTCAGCAAGTTATCTCTGCCACATTCCACCAGCCAAAGCAAGTCTCAAGGCCTGGCCCAGTTGTGGAGGGAGGGGGAATAGAGCCCACCTCTTGATGGGAGTCAGAGGGTGCCCGTGAGAGGCGAGGAACAATTGAGAGCCATCTTTGGAGACTAGATATCACCACCCGTTTAGATAGAGCTGTCAGGAGGCCTCTTGGACATGCTGACATTCACATGAAATGTGAAGATTAAGGAGAATGAGCCAGGCAAAAGCAGGGGCTGGGAGAGAGCAGGGGGCTCCAGGCAGAGGGAACAGCATGTGCAAAGCCTCTTTGCCTGAGGCAAGAAAGACCTTGGCTTGTGAGTAGATGTAAAAGATGGCCTAAGTAACCACTCCTGGGTGAGCAAGGGGACAAGTGACACAGGATGAAGTGGAAGAGGTGGGCAGGGGTAAGTCCTATAATCCAAAGGGCAGGCCTTTGTATTATATTCTAAGTGCAAGGAAAGCCATTGACCCAGGCACAACAGGGAAAATCACCAATGAGCTTTCCATGCAAAATTCACCAAGCCAGAGCTAGGGCTAGACACTGTCAGGGGACAGATATGAGAAAGGCATATCCATTTCCTGAAGCTCGTAGTTTTGTTTGAATTATTTACCTGTAATTTGCAATCTTTCCTTTTCCATTTAATTCAACCTCTATTTACTCAGTTGCTTCTATGACTGGAACAGTTTATTTTTTTCCCACAAATAAACACGAATAAAACAAATAAAAAGACCATTAAAATAAAAACAAAAAACAAAACAAAAAGGGCCATTAAAGGTAGAAAACCAAAACCATGGAAAGCGGGAGGAAGCAATATGACAAAAAGCACGAGCTTCCTGGCAAGCAATGCAAAAAGGGAAACACCATAAATTCTGTGGCTTCATTGTCAAAGTCAATGCTCCAGGTGCTATGGAGAAGAAGTATTTTGTTGATCTCATGCTCTCTGGGAAAGAGAGAAAACACACACAAAACAATAATTAACAACTCAAGGCTAAAAATAGAGAAGTCCAAAAGAGTGCCCCAGATGGGAACTGGGATGGAAGTCTTATAATCTCTGCAGCTCAGAGCAGTCATCCCTTCAGAAGCAGCAGACAAAGGCAGGCAGGAGAACATGAGCAGTAGAGTTAGAAAAGTCTGAATGTGAAGTCCAACTCCATCCTTCACCAGCTGCGTGATGCAAGAGGCAGCCTCTCTGAGCCTTCATCTCTTCATCTGTAAAATGGGTTCAATAATCCCTACATAGGATTACCAGCTGGGATGCTCAGAAAGACGACGGAAGTGAAAGCTCCTGGCACAGTGCCTGGGTGTAGCTGGCACTCAGTGAAGACTAGTAATAATCATAGCTAGAATCTGTTGAGCTCTTTCTTTGTACCAGGCATAAATTTAATTACTTTATGCTAACAGCCACATTGTGAGATAAACTTATTATCCCCATCTTATAAATGAGGGAATTGAGGCTCAGAGAGACGAAGGTATGTGCCCAAGTCACACAGCAGAAACTTGGTGGAGCTGGGATAATAAGCCAGGCAGTCCACTGCCTCCAGAGCTCATGTCCTCACCCCCACACTAGCCCACTTCTCCAGTAGTGGTCTCCTTGCCCCCTTCTCTTTACCTTCATCCCTCAATACACACCCACTCAGTCTCTGCTAGAGTACACACAGCTGATAGAAGCACCTCCCTTCATGGAGCCAAAATCCCTGTACCATCAGCTCACATCTCTCTCACCTCCCTTCTACCCTTTGCGTCTCTCCTAGTCTTAGCTCTGTCCTATGGGGTTCATGAAAGCCAGACTAAGCCCTCTTTCACAAGACAACCCTTCGGAGTCAACTGCTTCTGCTAAAGGAAATGGCAAAGGATTAACAGAGGTGAGACTCAAAGCTGGCCATAAAGGATGGGGAGATTCTTCCCATAGGCTCCTCGACAGCAGAGACATGAGTCACTTATCACATGTGCTAGGCACATGGCAAAGCCCAGTATGAATTGAATACAGGTGAGTTG
>NW_007729178.1:196707-198912 GCF_000696425.1 Galeopterus variegatus
GATGGATGACTGGATGGATGGGTGGATGGGTGGATGGATAGATGGATGACTGGATGGATGGATGGATGGATGGATGGGAGTGGATTTCGTGACCATAGCTGGTAGGAGATTCTGGTAACTGAAGACACAAAGGTAGGAATGCCCAAGGTGTGTTTGGGAAATACTGAATAAATCAGTGTGATGGGGGCGGAGGGCTCATGCCAGGGAGACGTGAGAAAAGAATGGAAGGAAACACACATGCTCCTTTCCACAGGGAGAGTTGGAGGCACTGGAGAGGGTGCTGCACAAGCTGTGTGCTCGGTGGCTGCTGGCAAGGGAGGAGTTAACAGCAGGATGGCTCCCCGGCCAGCTGCGACCAGGGTGACACTGACAGATTACAGCGTGTCCTCCGCACTAATAACACTGCGGCGTCCTCCTCCTGCCGCTCCCCAGCCAGTTCCAACTTCAGTGGATCAATACCAAAAGGCACACACTGAAAATCCTCAGTCGCTCCCTCTGAGGCTTGGATGCTTTAAAGTACAGAACTGCAGAGTAGAAGGGACCTCAGAGGTTAGCTTATTCCCTGGACTGGGTGCTCCTTGAGACCAGGGATGGTGTCGCCTTAGCATCCCCTGTCCCATCATAAGCCCAGGCAAGGACAGCCATCTCCGAATGTTTACTGGGTGAGGGAATTAGTCTCCTGGCCAATGACTGAGTTCTCATAAAAACATCTCTAGGGCACACGGTCCCTCAGCCTCTACTTGCAACAGGAGGCTCTCAACCTCCCCCCAGCAGCCAGAGTCTTCCCTCATTGGACACTCTGATGATTAAAATCATCTTCCCTGTTTTTGGTTACCCCTCCTCTTTTATTTGTCCATGGCCTTCTATTTCCCAATTTCTTCCTCTTCCTTGGCCACTTTTCTTCCTCTCTCCCAAACCTCCTGGAGTGCTGAAGCCAGATGATTAACAAGGGGAAGAAGGGAATCAGCATCCACTGAGCACCTGCTGTAGGTGAGATACATCAGAAATCTACACATATTATCTCATGTAATCCTCATGGACATCGCACAAGGGAGAGGCTATTATCCCAATCTCACAGATAGGGACCCTGAGGCTCAGAGAGGTTAAGTAACATGCCCAGAGTCACACAGCCACGCAGTGGCAGAGCTGGGGTTTGAATCCAAGTCTGTGGACTTCCCCTGTGCCATTCCAGCCCATGGGCACACGGCATGAATGTTTCCCACATCTTGGCCTCAGATGAGTCTGGAAAGGGCTTAACTGATCCTCTAATGTCTCATCCCCAGGGGGGACAGAGGGACTTGTTCAAGTTCACAGAGCTGCCCAGCAGCTTCCCCTGCATCTCGTTGCTCCCCCGTCCCCTCCACCCAGAGAGTTGCCTACACATAGCGTTTCTCAGGGAGGAAATCGGGACTCCTTGGAGAAATGCTTGATTCCAAGACTGGGGCAGGGAAAGGACAAGATGAGGCTGGAGCCTCTTGTTTTTCCAGACAGCCAGGAAGTGAGCAGAGACTACGAGGGCTGAATCGCAAGGCTCAGAGTCCAATTTGGAGGGGCTATTTGCACGTCAAAAAGAATGGAAAGACATCAGACAACCAACTCATTATTTTGAAAACTGCTTTCAAAAGGGGGGAGGTGAGAACCAAGCAAAACAATATATACATATGACATTTTATTACATGTGTTATAAATAACATGCAATGTGCTCGTATATCTTTATAGGTGTCCCATCCTGCACACTGTGGCCACTTGTTCAGACAGCTCTGGAAACCTCTGGAGGACTGGAGGCCCCAGCCCATTCCAACGTCTCCCAAGCCCTTCCATCCTCCACCACCCTGCCTTTCCCTGCACAGTGAGGACCAGCAGGGGTGATAGACCTCTGCATGGCACTGACATCCACTGAAGCCTGGGGAGGGAAATGACTGGTCCAGAATCCCCCACCGAGTACTCGAGCCAGACCTCTGGGACTCCTGAGCCCACGGCCTCCCTGTCAGCCCAGTCCTGGCAGCTCAGCTCCCGAGTGTGGCCCAATGGGCTAGAACTGCTCTGGGAGTCAGCACAAAGCCTCTGTCAGTACCATCCCAAGCCCACCAGCCATCTCTCTCCCGTTAGTTCACCTCCAGCCTTGACAAATGCCTGCCTCTTGCGGTGACTCCACAGCAGCCTATCTGCCCTGCCTCACCCCAACTTGGTCTCCCTCCAGACCCC
>NW_007729178.1:199716-201740 GCF_000696425.1 Galeopterus variegatus
AAAAACAGAAAAGACAAGTCCTGACTCCACCAGTACTAGTTTTGTGATCTTGGACAATTACTTCAGCACTCGAAGTGTTAGTTTACTCATCTATAGAATGGGCTGATGATAAGCCAATGCTCAGGAAGCACTTAGCATATGAACAGCAAATAGTCAGGGCTCAGTGAACATGACTGACGGTCCTCTCTTTGTCCACCTTCTCCACAGAACTCTGAGCTCCTTGACAGCAAGAGCACAACATTCAACTCTGGATCCCAGAGCTAGCAGAGCCCCCAACATGATGCTTCCCTGATGTCTGTGTGACACAATTTATAGTCCTCAGGATAGCTACCAAGGCCTCCCCCTGGCTGGCCCTGCTGCCTTTCTGGCTGTACTTTTTACCTGTCCTCTATCAAACACCGTTTGGCAACTCTGACCTGTGCACACACCATTGCCCCTGATGCTTTCCTTCCACACCGCCATGTGCCTTTCTTTACCAAGTAATCTGCAAACTCATCTCAACCTTCAAGATCCTGCAAAAGGTCCCCTCATCTGTGTAACCTTTCCCCTGCCCCTGGAAAATTCAGTCACCCTCGTGGCACTTGGTACAGACCTCTCAGCAACTCATACCAAACTGTATTGTTAGCTATTTTGCCCTCCTTCACTATTCTGGAAGCTCCAGAGGGTCATGCTAACCACTAGGAATACAGTATGGTTTGCATCTCTGTATTCTTAGTGCTTCACATGTAGCAGGCACTTGGAAAATGTTTGTTGAATGCATGAATGAATGAATGATTTCTGACCACTCAGCTACCCGGAAGCCTTCAGGAACCAAATTATGGTGAGTCACCCATGCCCTGCAAATGCCACATGGTGAAAGTGGTGACCTCCTCTCTTTGCATTCTCTTCCACCAGCGCCACCCCAAAAGCTGCATCTCACAGCCTGGGTGCACCCAGAGAGCCTTCCAGGGTTGGCCAGAAAGGTGCAACTCATGTGCTGTTCAGCATTACAGCTTCAGGGAGGCTGCACAGCCTGCAGGGAAGCCCCCTGCCTCTCCTCTCCCTACTGCAGAGGTCTGGTGAAGCCCTCAACCAGGAACTGTGCTAGGAGTGGGGACAGAAAGACAAATAAGATATAACCCCTGCCCTCATGGGTGAATAATGGTGTGGAGGAGACAGATGCCTGGGTCCATCCCATTCAATACACCACCTATGGTTCACTGCATGCCTACCATGTGCTCCTCTCCTCTGTGCCTTTACGCAAGTCCCATCACCTCTCCGTGCCATGGTTTCTTCCTCAAATGGGGGTGGAAAGACCCACCCCATCTAATATACTAGGATTATTTGGCAGATGGAACCAGATAATCCATGTAAATTGCTCAATAAACTATGAAACCCTGTACCAATGTTATTAATGTATTATATATCTTCACATAACAATAATGAATAACTGAAGGCCTCCCCTCAGCAGCCACAGTGACTTGCACATAGTAGGTGTTTAATTGACATTTGATGCGTTGAAACGCAGTCCAGGCTCTGGTCATGACTTTTCATGGCTTGGGGAGCAGCGCCATCCTGTGGCCAGAATGCAGAATACATGGACCTTCTCGTGAACAGTTCCTGAACAGTTCCAAGTGGGGAGGGGGCTGCTGTCCCTTTAGGACAAATACGAGGAAAAACCAATCGACACCTCAGAACAAGGAGAAACTTCTTCACCCCACTAGAGGTGGTACAAGCCCAAAGTTTAAACAGGTGCAAGAAGGGTTTGAAACCACATTCCAGATTGTTTCTCTGTAAGGGAGTCTTTGGGCGAAATGGAGCGTCCACAGAGAAGCCTAACCGTGGGGTTAGGCAGTCTAGCCAGGCCCTGTAGCTTGGCCCTGTGGCTCATTCGTCATCTAAAAGACGTGAACTTGGCTCTGCCCTCACGGGCTATGTGACCTTGAGTAGACTGCTGTCCTCTCTGGGCTCCAGTTGTCTCATCTGTGCAATGAGGTCATAATCCCTGCACTGGCCACCTCGAAGAGTTGCTGTAAAGATCAAAT
>NW_007729178.1:202298-209867 GCF_000696425.1 Galeopterus variegatus
AAGCCCCTGATATGCAATGGTTGCTGCCTTGAAGAAAACAAAAGAATTGTTAACATTTCTCTTCTTTTGCCTGGGAAAACCTGCTTCCTTCCCATCTCTTCTCCGGCATCCCCTTTGACCTCGAAGCCTCCTGGAAGAGGGGAGCCCTTGGGCTGCACCTGGGGCCCTGCTCATAGCCAAGACCAGAGAATCTTTAAAAATTCCCTACAGGGGTCCAAGCCTGACAGAAGGCCATGCATGTTCCCATAAGGAACTGGCAAAGGCAGACTGGGGACAGGTCCCCTTCAAGATCTCCGTCAAACAGATGGTGCCAAAATCTGTTGGGAGAAGGTGGCTATTTTTCAACAATCATAATGACCCTGACATGTCTAAAGTCCTCTTGAGCTAATTATTTGTTCTCCTATCCATTTTACCAATATTTGGCCTTCAGAACACTCCTTTGAGGTCAGAATCCTTGGCCCTACTTTACAGATGAGAAAACTGAGGTTCAAGGAGATGAAGTGACTTATCCAAGGTCATGCTGCAGGTAAGTGACAGAGACAGAAGTCAAGCCCAAGACTCTAGAATACAAATCCTTCTGACTCCTGAGGAATCCAGAGACAGGGGAGGTAGAGACCAGGCTGCCTCTGGTTGACAGTGTTGGTTCCATCCCTCCTTCTGCCGTCAGCAGGCTGTGTTCAGATGCTTTATGGCAGAGGTTCCTACCAGCTCTGACTTTGTGTCCTTTATTCATGTCCTTGAGCCATAAAGATGAGGGTGTTCCGCAGCATCTGCAGGTTTTATAGAGAAGCAGCTGTGACTTCGCCTCCCTTGGGAAGCTTTTCCTGACTGCCCAAGGCTGAGTTATTATCCCTCGTTGTGCTCTCACAGCACCCACAGCATTGCACTGCAATTTATCTGCAAACTCCCAGAGGGCCAGGTGGTGAACATGAGTTAATATGAAGAAGGTTGGATATGGGGCAATAGGGAGTCGTGGGGACAGTGGCAAACTAAAGAGCCCCTGGCCAAGGGGGCAGCTCCTTCTTAGCTCCAGCTGTTTATAATCATGCAGGAAGGCCAGCCCAGTGTTGCTAAATCTTAAGAGAAGCTAAAAATCTGGATTTTTATGTGAAATCTGCTTTTTAAATGTAGATTCAAAATATATTTCATTAAGTACTTTGTAAGTATTGCAGCCTCTAGATCAGTCACATCTGCTTTCCCCACTAGACTTTGGGCTACTTGGGAGCCCGTGGGTTGCTCTTTGAATGGTTAGTGACTAACCCAGGACCTGGCTCTTCACAAGTGACCAATGACTGCTTTTGAAATACTGTAAGATCTTACCCCAGTCAAAGTACTCCCCTTTTACCCCCCAGGTTTCTGGCAACCATATTAATCCAATTGGCATGGATTAATTACTGCATGCCAAGCACTGTCTTCAGCATGTTACATACATTATCTGGCCTAATTCTAATTATCTCCAGAAGTGGTACTTACTATGATTCCATCCATTTTACAGATGAGGAAGCTAAGATTCAGACAGTCATATAACTTGCCCAAGGTCACATAGCTAATGGTGAACCTGGGATTCAAATTCAGGTCGTCTGACTCCACAGATATTTGCTTGCACTATGATGCCATAGTGTCCCATGAGACCCCCTTAAATATCACCTTGAAGTCACTTGGCTCCAACAATAAGGTTCTTCAGGCACCTGCCAGAACAGTGGAAACCAGGGCATGTGGCATGAACAGAATAGAGAACAACGCTGTGCTGCAGAAAGTGGGCCTGGCGTTCAGATGGGCACCTACCAGCTCACAACTGCATAGCAAGATCAAGCCAAAATCAGTGTTTACCTTTAGCCCAGGACACCAAACCCCAGCTCCCAACAAGAAAACATGGAGCAGAGACAAGCCAAGGAGAGGCCCGGTTATTGCTCATCCTATCGAAACAGTCAAACACTCTCTAAACTAGCTAAATGGTTCTGAAGGAAATGGGAATCTATTTTGTCTCCTGTCACCAGGGCTGCAAATCCTGATATATCTCAGGCCACAGCAGAGAAGCGGATGGCTCAGCACTTGGAGAGATGCCCACACGAGGCAGGAAGTGGGGTGGATGATTCAACAGGTACCTCTCTATTCTGAGAACCGGTCCTGTGATGGGTGAGTGTACATCCAACTGAAATAAAAAATCATTATGAATACAGACCACTGGAATGAATGGCAAGCCTCTCTTTCTTCCGGGAGACTTGGAACATTCTTTGGGGCTTTAATCCTTCCAGGCTTCCTATTTTTAAAATTTTGCTGGGATGACAAGGCTCTTGGGAGCCTGGGGTGGGCTGGTGACTCAGAAGCTTCTCCTCCTACCAGCACACTCTCCAATAGGATGATGACATGCTGCCATTCACCTGGGGTACCATGTCCCTCACCCTCAGTCTTTCTCATCTGTAAAATGGGTATAGTGATCTCTGCCTCGCTGAGAGAAAAGTTTGGTTCAGGTCTGCAATTCCTCATCTGAAACCCTGTGCCTTGGTGTGTTTTATAACAGAATTCTTTGGATTTCAGAAAGATTTACAATGAGTATTAGATGATATGCCCAGCAAGTTAACCCTTTAATTTTTCCGCAGCAAATGTATTAATATTCACACTAAGTGGGATAAAATAAATACTATAAATAACCTCACATCCAATTCATATCAGGGTTGCCATCAAATGCTTGCCCCAACCTCTCAAAAAAGCTTTTGGTTTTCAGAGCTTTTTGGATTTGTGAATTGTGTATGAGGACTGCCAGCTTTGTTTTCAGGAACACCATCCCTACTGCATCTTGACCAGCTGGATGACCTTGGGCAAGACATTCCTCCTGTCTGAGCCTCAGTTTTCTCATCTGTAAAATGGAGTGGTAATCCCTATGGTGGTTCTCAGAAGGCATGCAAGGAGATGTAGATTGCTCTACTGGAGTGGGGCTGGCCACACTGACAGATCCCCACAAGGTGAATCCACCAACGTATATCCAGGGTGTATCTGCACACAAGGCAGGGGCAGACTCCCTTTACCCAAGCTTATAAGGCTAGCACATGAACAGACGATCCATTTATTAATGGAGAACACAAGAAATACAACCACCAGCAGGACATGGCATTTTTGTTAGCCTGCCCAGCACATGCTTCCCTACAGTGAAAGTTTCCTGTGGATTCTGTTCTCACAGGGCTGCTGTGGGGAAGGAGTCAGAACAAGCCACAGCACTGGTCTTAAGAAGCACTTATCAGGAGAGCAGCTTGAGGCGCCCTCTCTCCTGAGGGGACAGCCTTGCCCAGGAAATGTGGATGGTGCTCGAGCCAACAAAGCCAAGAACCGCTCCCTGGACAATGCCAGCCCTGGCTCTGTGACTGTCCCCTTCCTGTATTTTCTCTACTGAGGGACTCCTCCATTCACTCTTTGTCCATTCACTCTTTCTCCAAAGAGGGTACAGGTAACTGGTCAGGCCTCCCTGATAAACCATGATGACACTCCTCCCATCCAGACTCCCTCAGAAACTTTGCCTGGCATTTGATGTGCCCCAAACTCTTCAGCCACACATTTGCAGACAACCAAATTGGTGACTCTCAGGAAAGGCCAGTATACATCCACGGCAGAGTTTATGGCCCTAAGACGGCCACAACAATACCTCCAACTGCACATGCTTGTTCCAGAACCTCGTGCCTTACTCAGCAAGAAACTGAGTCTTTGTCCCTTTCCCCTGACTCAGGACAGGCTTGTGACTCTCTTGTAACCAGCTAGTTAATGGGATGGGAATGACTCCACATAACTTCTGAGTCTAGATTGCAAGTGGCAACGCAGCTTCCAGCTTGTTTGCCAGAACACTTGCTCTGAAATCTTCGGCCCCACATGAGTTGCCTGACTGCCCTGAGACTGCCCTGTTGTGAGGAAGCCCAAACTCCCCATGTGGACTCAGCACAGAGAGACCCAGAGACTAAATGTACAGAAAAAGAAAAGTTTAGCCAGCCCCTAGGTGCTCCAGCTCCACTCACATCTAACACAATGGCAAAAGAAGCCCCAGGCCAGAGCTGCCCAGCCAAGCCCTCCCCAAATGCCTACCCACAGAAAACAAGAGAGACTGGGCTGGCCAGTTAGTTCAGGTGCTTAGAGCACTATGCTGATAACACCACGGTCCAGGGTTTGATCCCTGCACTGGCCAGCCACTAAAAAAAGAAAGAAAGAAAACAAGAGAGATAATGAAAGGATTGTTGTTGTTTTAAGTCACTACATTTTAGAGTGATTTGTTATACAGCAACAGATCACCAGAACAGAGGGCCGTTTTATTTCCCTCCTGCCTAGCGTGACCATACCCTCTCAGTTTAAATGGGATAATCTCAGTTTACACCTTTTGTCTGGCATAACTATTGAAAGTGATCCCTTTTTCTCCCAAAAGTGCCCCAATCTGGGTGGTAGATTATATGACCACCCTACATTTGGCCAAGTTCTCAGAGCACACTTCAGGTCCTGGCAACAACTCTTCATCTCACGGTCTACAATAATTAAAATGCACCAGGTGCCTCACACACAGAGAACATTCAAGAAATCGGTGCTACTTTTCTTGTCCCTTCTCCTTCTCCTAATTCTGTTCTGTCCAGATGCTCAGCAGTAGTTTTGCCAAAATGTAAGACTACATAAGTAGTTTTGCTCCAAGGCTTAAGGAGCAGACTCACATCTCCAGAATGCCTTCCCCAATAAATATACACCCTCAGGAAAAAAAAAAAAAAGGGCCCCTGTTATGCACACGCAGCTACAAGACAAGCCCAAGGGTTCCCCCTACTCACCAGACTGCTGTCAGTCAGTCTTTCTCATGGGGAAATTCTGAAGCTACCACTGATATTCAGGATGGGAAGGGTCTGAGTATATAAATAAATATACACCCTCAGGAAAAAAAAAAAAAAGGGGGGGCCCCTGTTATGCACACGCAGCTACAAGACAAGCCCAAGGGTTCCCCCTGCTCACCAGACTGCTGTCAGTCAGTCCTTCTCATGGGGAAATTCTGAAGCTACCACTGATATTCAGGATGGGAAGGGTCTGAGTATATAAGAGAGAACAGAGGCAAGAGAAGAGGGGAGAGAGACCCTGCAAACCTCAGGAAAGGCCTTCTCTACCACCCCTGCAAGGCATGGGCACTTTTGAGTACACAAAACTGCTCTCAAATCCTGGCTCTGCCAGTTGCTCACTGAGCCAAGTACCCAACTACTCTGCGCCTCCTCCTCCCACCCTGCATTAATGGGAGGGCTGATGCCTATCTCAGAGAACTCTCAGAAAGAATCCGAGAGACAGTTATTTAGGTAAAGCACCTAGCACAGTGTCTGGCATATAATAAGCACTCAATGAATGTTATTTCCCTTTCTAAGGCACTGAAGGTTCTTATTAGAAAATCCACTTGTCTTATCTGGACAACTGTCTTAGGACAGGACAGGACAGTTTAGCACACAAGGCTGATCAGAGAACGATAACAATGGTGCCTCTTAAATTGCTATGTTAATGTTACTCATTCTTATCAATAATGAGAAGTTAGCTATTCAATTGCCCAAAGACGGTGTTCATGCCTCTCCAAACTAGAAGACATTGTAAAAGCTCCTTTAGAGAAAACAGCACCTGCCCCCAAACATATGATTTTCTGACAAGAATGTTACATTTTTTATTTTACATCTATAAAAGCATTATCTGAAGACCTTGGATTCATTCAGCACTTCTTTAGCACACGCTATAACAGGCACTGTGCTGGGTTGTGATAATCATCCAGGAATAACACAGCCCCACCCTGGAGGAACCTGGAATCTGGGGCAGGGGAGTGGGGGACACTGGCAACAGAACAAAGTATGTGGCAAGCACAGAAATGGAGGAGGGGGCCCGTCCTCAGAGATCGCTCATGCATCCAATGAGCATTTTCTGAGTACCAACTATGTGGTAAGCACCTCTCTAGGAGTCAGGGATGCAAGAGTGAACAAGACAAGTAAGATCCCACCTCCCATGAGCAGACAATGAATAAGTAAACAAATGAGATAATTTTCAATAGAGATAAATATTAGAAACCCAATAAAACCCTAATGGTTCATGCAGAAGATGCAGGAGCCAGGCCACCTCCTGAGTTTGAAACCCCAGCTTTACTACATACTGTCCAACCTAGAGCATCTCTCTTTGCCTCCATATCCTCATCTGTATAATGGGGTGAATAATAGACCCCACCTCACAGGGCTGTGGTGAGAATTAAATGAGTTAATTTTAGGTTCTTCAAATAGTACCCGGCACATGGCAAGCTCTATATTGGTGGCTGAGAGAGTGAACGAGGGCAGGGTGAGGTGACTGAGAGAGGTGGCCAGGAAATGCCTGTTTGATGAGGACACAGGCTTGTAAAGATCTGGGGAGATACACTCCTGGCACTGCAGGTGAGGTGCTTGAGGCAGGAATGAGTTCACGTGTGACCCAGAAAGAGGAAGCTTCCAGTAGGAAGATGCCATTTAGAGCCTTGCAGGCCACAGAAGAGTATAGGATTTTAACCTCAGTAAAGGTAAGCCACTGAAGGATTTTTGGGAGGTGGGGAAGGGGGTCAGGCATGCTTTGATTTAACATAAGGGAGGGTCATGCTGGCCATCTTGTGGAGAATGGAGAGTGGAACAGGCAGAAAGAGAAGCAGCAAGGGTCAGTTGGGGGGAGGAACAAAGGCAAGATCTCCCATCCAAGCCCAGGGGCCAGCTATTCATAACGAGACAGGACACTCCAAATCCTTCTCCATCTGGGGTGGGCAGGGAAATCTGGATCAAAGTGTGGGAAAGATGATTAAACTCTGACAGGAGAGAGAGGCTGAAGCAGATGGCCTGTGGGCCCACAGCAAAAAAAAGAAAAAATATAATCTAAGCAATTCAGCAAGAATACATCTCCCCTTATATTTTAGAATGCATTACAATTTACTATTAATCTTAATTATACTAACATTTATTGAGTATATTTATGCATCCAGGGTAATGTGCTGAATTCATTTTCTCATTTAATTCTCACAAAACCCTACATATTCATTCAATGATTCAACAAATATGTACCAGGCACTGTAAGACAAAGCCCCTACCCTCACACAGCTTACATTCTAAAGGGAGAGACAGAGCCTAAACAGAGAAAAAATAATAATTCAGAGAGCAATGAGAACTAAGAAGAAAACAAAGCAGAATTAGAGGGCAAGAAGGGATGGGAAGGCAGAGTAGCTATTTTAGGAAAGATGGTCAGAAAAGCCCTCCTTGAGGAGTTAACTCTTGAGCAGAGACATAGACGATGGGACCACGCCAGCCACCAGTAAATGGGGGGAAGAGTGTATCATGCAGAAAGAACAGCAAGTGCAGAGGCTCTGCTGAGATGGAAATGAGCTTGATGTATTTAAGGTACAAAAAACAAGACCACGGCCGGCCCGGTGGCGCACTGGATAAGTGCGCCGCTTGGGAAGCGCGGCGGCGCTCCCGCCCGAGGGTTCGGATCCCACATGCAGACCGGTTCCCGCTCACTGGCTGAGCGAGGCGCGGGAGCAGCACCGAGGGTTGCAATACCGTTGCCGGTCCCCGGTCCGGT
>NW_007729178.1:210324-216368 GCF_000696425.1 Galeopterus variegatus
GAAAAAAAAAAAAAAAAAAAAAAAAAAAAAAAAAAAACAAGACCACGGTGGCTAGAGCAGAGTGAGTAAGGAATGGGAGGATATGAAGTTGAAAGGCAAACAGGGACCAGACAGGCCACACAGGAAGATATTCATATTTCACTCTAAGCACAAATTGGGAAGCTGGTTGTGAACAAATTGCTTTGGTTATAACACCAAGATCAAAGGTTTGGAGCCCCATACCAGCCAGCCACCAAAACAAAAACAAAAACAAAATACCAAATTGTTTTGACCACCATATGGAGAAGGAACCCTACAGAAGCACGAGTGGACCCAAGGAGGAGGCGAGATGGTGACAAGAAGTGGTAGCATTCAAGATGTACTTTGATTTGAAAGCAGAATAAAGAGGACTTAGTGAAAAACTGAGTGTCATGGAAAAGGGAAAAAGAACTGCCGATGGTGACTACAAGGTTTTGCACAGAGCACAATACACTGGATATCATCAACAAAAACCAGAAAAACTGGAAGATGAGCAGACTGGGAGATAATTTATGGAAACAGTTATTGCTATTTTACAAATGAATAATCAGGTTTAGAGAAGTCGAATAACCCGTCCAAATTCGCCCAACTGGTAAGTGGAATACAACCTTTCATATACACTTATTTTTACCTTCCCTTATTATCATCTCCAATTTACAGTTAAGGAAACTGAGGCCCAGAGATGTGAAGTCCACACAGCTAGAAAGTGGCAGAGCCTAGACATCAGAGCTAATAACAGATATATTTTCAAGTAAAGGAGACAGGCTGGGAGACGGACAAGAAAACGTAAGAAGCCAGGTAGAAAGGATCTGAGATTTGCATAAAATCACGCCCTCGGGTTCTTTCAATGTTTTGAAATTCTCCAAGAAAAGACTCCAGGAGAAACTCTGTAAGCACTGTTGTCTACTCCTGATTCGCCACTTCAGAATCGCAGTTGGTAACCAAAGTCCAGATTCCTGGGCTCCAGCTTAGACGAACTTGAATAACGATCTATGGAAGTGAGAACAGTCCCGGAATCTGCATTTTTTTTTTAATTAGCGCTCCAGAAATCGCTGTCGTACAACTGAGTTTGAGAGCCGTGGAAGTATGGTTTGAAGCGCGGCGGCCACCCCCTAAACTAGCGGGTCACTTTACACCTCTGAGCCTCAGTTTCCGCAGCTGTCAAAGAGGAGGGCGCGATACTAAGCTCTGCCTGCGACACGCCCTCCCGTCGCTGTGAGTCTCAAACTAGGAGCCTGGGGAAAGCAGGCTGGCAGCCGCGGGCCACTGTGGGATACAGAGGGGACAGAGCGGAGCCGGCAGCCGTTCCCCGCCTCCAGGTCCCATTGCACGGCCGCCACGTCCCAATTCCGAATGCCCTCCCGGGGCGTTCCCAGATGCCGCCTGACGTGACCGCAGCCACTCCTCTCTCGTCTCGGCGCCTCGGAGGCTAATGAGAACACCTCGCACAGAGCAGTGACGCATTTCCGGGTGTACCTTCGCTTTACGGCTCGTGCGTTCTTCCGCCGAACCGCTGGCGAGCAGTTTACGACAGCGCCGGTGGTGTTTACGGCGCCGGCCGCTGCGCGCGCATGTTACCTCCATTCCCAGTTCTTTGAAGCGCACTCGGGTTCGCGGTCTCCGGCCCGGACAATCTTCTGTCATCCGGGCCGGCAGAGGCCGTTGCAGGTGAGCGGCGTGTTTCGTAGGGTGCCGCGGGCCTCCGGAGCCGGCTGGAGCTAAGCCTGGGCCTCGGGAGCCTCCCGGAGATCTCTTTCGTGTCCCTTCCTGCGGTCCCTCTTTCGCTGCTGGGCGTGGCAAGAATCCGCCTTCGGGGACCCCAGGTCGGGCACACTGCGGAACGCGGGGCACGGTCTTGTGCGTGAGGTCCCTGGCACTAGGCTCCGTTCAGTGGCCACGGGTTGGGCGAATATGATTATGTCGTTTAACCTAGCTGGGCCCCAAGGTCGTCTTTCTAAAGTGATCCTGGGCGAAAGTCTCCCTGAGTTTCTGAGTGGAGCATTAAGGGAGCCGAGCTGAACAGTGTTCGGCCCCTGCTCTGCGGATTTCACAGTTCAGAGGTTTCCTTCCCTTCTCTGTGAAATGGAAGGTTAGGATAGAGGAGGAGATTTGATCTCTGATCTGAAACCCAGTCCTCCTCGCCTTGCCCGGCGTACTAGCTGTAGTAGCCGCGGTAACCTCACGATGCTGTGGCCAATACAGCTGTCACTTGGTTTTAGCTGAACGTCTCCGTTTCTCCTACTGGTTCCATTCTGCTCACCTTGTATTGTGCTGAAGCCAAAGGACTGCGTCCCGCTCCCTTTCTCCAAGGAGATGATGCATGTGAAGCCTTAGGCCTGTTTCCATCTTGAACTCTTGAGAGAACCGGATTTTTTTAAACAGTGTTTTGAGACATCGTTGTTGTTAGGTATGGTCTAAAATCCCAGATCTTTTCATGCTGCTGCGCTGCTATAATGTAATGGAAGAAAGCTAGACTTAACGGTAGCCAACCCTGGAAATCAGATATATTTGAAATGATGGGCAGGTAACTGCTCGATTTGGTTGAGCTTCTTATTTTTATCTCTAAAATAGAAGTGGGGGAAGTTAGTGGTGTTAAAGTATCTAGCAGAGTGCCTGATACATACATAGTGGGAACTCAATGAGTATTTATTTAACATGAATTGTTTTGAGATCACCACCCATTTCCTTCTCTCCTCTTCCTATAGCATAGCTTAAGCTCAGATTCAGAGGATGAAACTCCCAGGTTCAGTTCCTGTTGCTGTCACCCAAATGTCATCTCTAGGAAGCCTCAACCTCCCCATCATGAAGGAATAAGTAGAATTTACTAAGTTCAGTATACCTGGGCTTGTTGATTGCTCTCCAGCCTCCAGGAAAGATTTGTGTAATGAATTTTCCTCCAGGAATACACCCTCTGAGCATTTCCAGAGGGTTACAGTGAAAGATAAATGCATAGGCTTTTTATAGGAAGTGCAGGCAAACATCTGTTATAAGGCGTCTGGTTTTTATTCATGTGATTGTGGATTCTGAAGCCGGACTGCCTGGATTCAAATTTTTCATCAACTAGCATTTCTACTTTGGGTGATTTCTTATTTTCTCTAAGCCTCGGTTTTCTTTTCTGGAAAATGAGGATAATACTGGCCCCTACCTCACAGCATTGTTGGAAGGATTTAATGAATTAGTGCAAGGTAAGCACTAAGAATGATGCCTGCTAATATTTGTGAACATTTGACTTGTGGCCACTTTTTTCCTGAGGCTTATGGTGACTTCCACAGTCTTCTGTCAGTCCTTTTACCTATCTCTGTCCATTTGCTCTGCATACAAGATTTGCATTGATGACAGAAAGTTGGAATAACAAGAAAAGAAAGTCAAATTTCAGGATAAATTTAAAGATCCTTTTTTTCTTAGTCCTCTATGTGCATAAGTGTATTATTGTGTAGCATTTTACAGAGAAAGCATTTTCATGTGTGTTAACAGGATTTCCACAATAATCCTGTAATATAAATAAAATAAGGATCTTATTATTTTACAGATGAAAAGACTAAGGCTTAGGGAAGTTAAGTATTAGGCTGTGGTGAAGATGTTTCTGAGAATCAGAATGTGGTTATTATTACACCTGAAAAAATGTTACTACATTTCATCAGATCTGTGAGACACCACTGAATTTAAGAAACACTGTTATTTTATGTAACACCAAGAAAGAAAAACTACCAATTAAGATATGACACCCCATCAAGCATAAGGTGCAGCCTCATTTCAAAGATATTACAGTGAAAAAAGAGGGTGTCACAGAGTTAATGAAATATGGAGTGTTGGCAGTCTCGTGAGTTGTAAGTATTCACAGTATCATTTACAAGAAGACATTAAGTTAGCTCAACAGTTGAGAGTTTTGTGTGTTGCTTTTTGAATTTTATTATTTATGTCTTTGCTTACCTCTTATGCAGGGCTTTTTGTATTTTGAGGCCTTTATGCAGCTACTCATATTATTTGTATTTTTAAGGTTTTAGAAGATGGCAAAGTTCATGACACCCGTGATCCAGGACAACCCCTCAGGCTGGGGTCCCTGTGCGGTTCCTGAGCAGTTTCGTGATATGCCCTACCAGCCCTTCAGCAAAGGAGACCGCCTAGGGAAGGTACTTGCCTATCAGCAGGAGTCTAAATCTTTTAAGCTGTGGCTGCTTCTTTCCACAGTCCATGTTCAGTTTTATTCTCTCAAAAGTGTAACTCCTGTGTTCCTTGTAGGGATACCAGCTGAGAAAGGTTGTAACCTCTGTAAGTAGTGCTAGGAGAGCTGAGCACTTACAAAGGCATTGAGAGCCAGTTCTTCTGATGCTTTCCCATGCTGTGTCCTCTCACTTTCAGGGGTTTCTGGGTCAACAGAAACTTTACCTGGTTGACCTGTGTGTTCTCTGTCTTTCCTTGTTACTCTTAATAGGTTGCAGACTGGACAGGTGCCACATACCAAGATAAGAGGTACACAAGTAAGTGCTACTTTTTCTAGCATCCTCCATCTGAAAGCTTTCAAGGAAGGGAAGGAAATGCTAATGATAATTCATAGTTTTTAGGGAGGTATTCTGGACTATGGACATTAACCACATATTTGGAAATAGCCCCAAAACTTTCATTTAAGAGGTCTGTCCCAATAATAGTGGGGGTTTTCCCCCAATTATGGGGAAACCACAGACCCTTTAAAAAATTTGTTGAACATATTGCCATTTTTCTTGCCATTGCTTAGGATTTACTAAACCTCTGAAGCCAATCAATGGACTGCAGTTTTAAAACTGGTTTTAAGATTTTGGTACAGTAAAAAGACTTTCTATGTGCCAATTGAGATAGTTGGAAGTGGCTGCCTAGAGTTCTAAGTAAAGATATCTGAGGCTGGGGCTGGCAAGAAAGTATGTCATGATCCATTAGATATGTCTGCCTTGGGCACCAGATGATGGAAATGGTGGTGTGCATGCCCCATGTTTACCTGTCCTGTTAGATTAAACCTTAAGTCGGATTCTTAGACTATATGACAGAGAGTGAAGTGGGTTCCTCAGACTTGTCTTGACTTAGAAGGTTCTTTAGACCAGAGCTTTTCAAACGTGAATGTTCATATGAATCACCTGGGGATCTTGTCAAAATGCCAATTCTGATTTAGTAGGTCTGGGGTGGGGCTGTGAGTCTGCATGTCTTACAAACCCCGGCCAATGTTATAGGTCCTGAGACCGCACTTCAAACAGCAAGCCTTTAGGTTAGCATGTATTTGTAAAGTCTGTAGATAGTTATTACACACTGTCACCTTTGCCTCCAGATAAGTACTCCTCTCAATTTGGTGGTGGAAGTCAGTATGCTTATTTCCATGAGGAGGATGAAACTAGCTTCCAGCTGGTGGACACAGCGCGGACACAGAAGACTGCCTACCAGCGGAATCGGATGAGATTTGCACAGGTGGGCCAAGAGCCAGCAACCTGGGGCTGTTACTGTTGGCTGTCACCTGCTGCTAAAAATGCTACCTTATGAATACTAGTGAGAGAGGAAAGCATGTTGTCATGGGTCTTCTAGTGAATCCCAAGTTGCTGTTCAGTGACAAAAGTAAAGTAAACATACTAGGTTCAGGGATGCATTTCAATACTTTAGATTTCTGTCTACCAGTAGCTAGGACATCTTGCTAAGAATGGATGTTAGTGATGGATAAAAAGGTGCACCTCTGCCTCTGGCCCCGCTTAATTGCTGTATGCAGAGTTTATTAAGTAGATGATCTGGTCAGGCTACACCTTAACACATAAAGGCAAACTCAGCAACTCTAATAAGACCCAATAAACCTACTTCAATGAAAAATATGTTGTGGGAATATAAATTGAAGCTAATTCCAAGTATTTACCCCACTAAGGCCCCCAGACTGTTGAAGTTGTAGAGTAATAGCACACAGTAAAGTGTGAAACTTGGGATTTTGCATTCTAAATTTACTCTAAAGACCTCCCATTAGGGCCGGCCCGGTGGCGCACTGGATAAGTGCGCCGCTTGGGAAGCGCGGCGGCGCTCCC